>NC_135555.1:1655000-1830000 GCF_964340395.1 Glandiceps talaboti | reverse complement strand
ATGTAATACAGCTATTAAAGCCACCAACAGTTCAATTTTTGTACACATAATGATTTTTATCAGACGTGTGAAATTTGACGTTCATTTTTATATATTATCTACATACTATTGTGATTCATTACAAGTACATAAGTCTCTATTAGTATTATAATAACTATATGGAGATGATAACTTCATATTTATTGTGTCACAATAAGTTATTTCATGTAAACAAAAACAAAACAAAACGAGGTTATTTTTTGTTTTTAATTCATTTTGTATCTTGCTTTACCATCACCAAAAGGACAACTAATGAGTGGGAAAACAAATTGCTAATGTCACTTGGCATAATCATGTACATGTAATAGGGGATTCACGTCGAACTACCTCATGCATGAGTTCTAGGAACTCTCTGCCTCCCCGACCTTAACACAGGTCACTCATATTTACATTAGAATATGTAGTGGGGCTTCGGAGAATACATGACATACATACATACATACATACATACATACATACATACATACATACATACATACATACATACACACACACACACACACACACACACACACATACATACATACATACAATACATACATACATACATACATACATACATACATACATACATACATACATACATACAATACATACATACATACATACATACATACATACATACATACATACATACATACATACATACATACATACATACATACATACATACATACATACATACATGTATATATTTTTTTTCACCAGAAATTGTACAAATGGTACATAACAGAAAAAAAAGAGGAGCAGGAAAAGCAAATGAGTCAATAAGCTACATGTAAAAGTTCTGTCAATATTACTTCCAGCTAATAATTACACTAATACTAAAAGGAAACAGAAAAAGAAGAGCAAAATATTCCTGGTGAGGACCATGGATATAGTTCGCTAGGGACTAATCTAGTCCATGGTCCTAAGTTAATAAATAAATATAAATATATATATACAGTTACAGCGTACACTTATCAAATTAAATGAAGTGCGAACAATACACTATGCACTGAACTTAAGGAAACAACAATGGAAGGCAGAAGACAGGAAAAAATGAATCAAATATGTAAAATATGGTGTTTTAGATTTGTCTTGAATGCATGACGATTATGGGTATTCTTTAAAGTAGGGGGAAGAGAGTTCCAGTGTTTTACAGCAGCATATTTAAAATTGAATCGGCAAAATGTATGATGTACTTTTGGTATTGGAAAATTTCCGTGAGTTGCTGATCTTCCGTGAGTTGCTGATACACACATACATACATACATACATACATACATACATACATACATACATACATACATACATACATACATACATACATTCGCTACGATTGAAAGCAAATTTGAGACCTTACCTATTGATTATTATTATTATTTAAAGTTTATCACATACCCATAGTCCAGAGAAGAACAAAACCATACCACAAGACAGCTTAAATTTTACATAACAGACAAATACAAACAGAAAAATATTACAAAAGGTATTATTTTAAACAAAAAAAATGTAAAATCTTCAACCAGTGGGCCTGAAGCCCACCAAACCATACATCACAAGTAATAACATGATTAATCAGAACATTTTGACTGTCAAAAAGACGTAACATAAACCTAAATGCCGCCTTTCTTCTCAATACAGAGACATAATTTGCATCCGTGTATACTGTATTTAATTTTAAGACAAAAAGGACTGCCCCTCAAGGAAATAAGTGGCTCTGGAAATAAGGTATTTTCATAAATTTTGGATTCTGAAGTGTCAATTCATGATTGAATATTAATAAACACCAAATTGAATTATTTTTTCACTTTGTTGTAGCAGTGGTCCAGCATTGCTGAGTTGACAGACATGTGCCGTAGCAATCTCAAGAACACAAAGGACATTGTGCGCGCAGTTCCCCCCCCCCCTTTACTACTAGTGCTGCCCACGCGCGCATGTAAAAACATAATTTATTCGGATAAGTAGTGATACGTTACATATTACTTATTTAGTAGTTACCAAGTCAACAGAACAGAAATGTGTTTGGCCCCTGTGTAAATTTTGAAGTGAAGGTTTGCCATTTCAAAAAGTATACGAAATAAAAGATTTTTCCTACCGTTTAAATTCGCCCGAAGTGAAATTTTGAACCTCAAACACTTTAATTATTATTAAAGTTACCCAGTCGTCTGATTGACGTTGTCCGACCTCCAGGGTACATTGCGCATGCGTATATCCGTTCCTACTGAATATGTATATAGTTTGTATAAATTCGTAGAATATGACCACGGAACTCTTCTTAGCTGTAACTCAGGTACGTCCTATGATTTACTATCGATCTTTTCGGTTAGAATCAAGCAATTCAGTTTAGCTATAAAGGTACATAACATTTTCAAAGAATTAGGATCGCCTTGGAAGTCTATATAGAACAATACACCCCGGAATACAGATTTTTTCGGGTTGTACAACAAACCCGGAAGTGTATGACCTAGTGTGCAACCTTTGCTCAGTTAATGTAGTTTAGGTATTGATAGTTCGTTGTGTCATTAAATGGAATGATAAAAACTAATACCTTAGTATATGAAGTTGCTTTGTACCAGTTACACGTACGCGAAATCCTAACACGTTATGAAGTGAGAAAACAACCCATTTACCAATCACAATTTATGTTTCTTTTCGAAGTTAATTTCACACTACAAACACATAGTTTAACACATATCTTAGGTTCATGAAATTTTGAGTATATCAATTTTTTAACTAATTTTTAATTGAAGTATATTTTAATGTTCTTGTTCACTATCATTTCCATTAAATAATATATACAGTTATATGCGCTTAACATCGACCCGGTCATCAGCCTAAGGTTTATCACACAACAGGGTATCGGCTGTATGTTTGTATGTGTTTAGCAAAGTATATTTCCTTCTGTAAGGAATACATTGTCATTGTCAATTATATGATATTAGTGTCAAATCATTCTCCGATAGAAATGTATGTCAAGATTAATGTAAGGTCAAATTAACACTGTATTTCCTAGTAAACCATTTGGGCACACTATTCCTAGCCTTGTTTTATCACCTTACAGTATGGGGGCGAGTACATTTTTTGACATCATCAAAATCTGAAGTACCCCAAACCCACAAACACACACACACACACACACACACACACATATATATATGCATGCACATACACACGCAAAACACACACACACACACATATGCATGCACATACACACGCAAAACACACACACACACACACACACACACACACACACGCATGCATGCACGTACAAACGCAAAACACACAACACACACATATACACATGCATGCATGCACATACAAACGCAAAACACACATACACACACATACACATACACATACACATATGTACACATGCATGCATGCATGCATGCACATACAAACGCAAAACACACACACACACACACACACACACACACACACTGCAAAATGATTATCTTAAGTCATAATAGATTAATGAAAATAGGAGGCTATTTATACCTTAGGCTAGTAAATATATTTATGTACTGATTTTAATCAGTCATTCGTCCATGTTTATGAAGCCTAAGGCCAACAAAAATATATTGAAATAATAATTTTTGAATCGCAATTTACAGCGGTATCATTAGTAACTGCAACCTGAACAAATACTACGTGATTTTCAGTTAACGTGAAAATGGAGAGAAGCGTGTGGCTGCATGACTTCGTTGAAGGTTGCGACATGCCGAAGCTCAAGGAAGACCTTATCAATGAATGGAAAAGAATCAAATTTGAGTTTAACGAAGGGGAAAGAGGTGTTTTGGTGACGTTCAAATGTGAGAAAGGCGAGTAAGATGTTATGGTAATCCTTAGCATGTGAAACGGTGTTGGTAACTAAAACTTAATGGATGTTATAAGGGATGTATTACTTCAAATTGTATGGAAATGATGGCCCGTGAGATTGCCTACTGTCAACTCTGTAATTTTCAATTCTACATTGCAGTACACATAATGTACGTGCTACGATTTTATTTTCGATTGACTTACAATGTAAAACAGTACTTGTTGCAAATATGGAATGCTTTTTTGAAAATGTTTTGATTAGTACAATACCTTACTCATAATATTGTTCACTCTGAACAGTATGAATTCATCTGTGGGTAAAACAAAATATAATTGCGTAGCTGTATACATGATAAATCAAATCACGTTGATTTTTGGGTCCGCTCACAAAAATCAGCGATCTCAGCTGTGATAATGATTTCAATCTGTTCTGTACTATTTATGAATAATATCGACCACGGATTAACATATATATACAATATGAAACTGTTAGTATCTTAACAATTTTCAGTCACTGGATATATTGTGGTTTCCTGGTCGAAAAATCATGATACACCAGTTACGACTAGTACAGTTTTAACATGGTAACAGATTCAAAACCAAACTTTCACTCAAAATTTAAACATGTCACTACACTACCTATGGACAATATTGAACACTAATTAACACATAAAATGTCTTTTTAAAAGTAATTGACGAAGTTTTAGTGAATATATCTTTGGTTAATTATTTGATGAATTAAATATCCCAATTGCAGCTATTGCAGGTTAAAACCGTCGAAATGTGACAACGGTGTTGTGTACTTTAATGTATGACGTATATGGTCCAAGACTTTGGCCAAAACACGATTTTGGGTGTGCTGTTTGTGTATTATGGATACTCTTGATATTATTGAAATGATTAATAGTCATATAACTCGGGATGGAAAATGCAATATAATTAAGCTTAATCATCTAATTCTCATACAGATGCTCAGAAGTTTAAAAAGGAGGAAAAGAAGAAGGGAGAAGTACGATTTAAAATTGAAAATTGTGAGAAGGTGTGTTATGTTGGACATCAAATGCATGCAATATAATTTAACAGTTGTCTTCAAAAGTGTAAATATATGTTATTAGCCACTAAATACTTGAGATCACATCTTTGCTATAATATAGTATAAAAGCGGTATAATTGGAAGGGGATATTTAAAAATAGGAATTAAATGAAGCAAATAATGTGTCATCTACGTCATATCCGTTACAATTATATTCAGTACCAATTCATATTATATATGAAATATAATATATTCCGCAATTTATCAGTCATTGGAAAAGAGAAACGTGTATTCTCTTTGAAGTGGAATAGTAATCGATTATTCTAATACAGTGTGTATCTTTCATCAAGCTTTTATGGAAGATTGAAGCCGATGTAAATGAGACCTACTACAACGCTATCAGACAACTTCCAGATGACAAGCGTAAGAAATTGAAAACATATGGACTCGTAGAAACGGATGATGAGAAGTTTATAATCGGAGGCACACTTGATATTATCGAGATATGTCACAAAAAATTGTCAGAGTTTGTTACTGACAAAGCCAAAACTGGCCAGGAGAAGAAAAGTGCATTGTTAAAGAAAATTAAAAAACCAAAAGGAGGTGAGTGTTTAAAAATACATTTTAACGTTATTCGGTATGGCCCACAAGAATTGAATAAGACCTAAACTAGAAAAAAGATACTTTAATTTGATTTGATAAAAAAACGAAAGCAGAAGCAATTTAAAAAGTACGAATCTAAAGAAAACCAATTAGTACTGAGTATTAAATTTACTGAAACGCTATAGTGCGCGCAATTTCAAACATACTTTCAGCATACGCTTGGCAGTTTTTTTGTAGTTGTGTGTGTGTGTGTGTGTGTGTGTGAGAAAGAGACAGACAGACAGACAGACAGACAGACATATATTCTATTACGAATCTTGCTATCCTATGTTCTTCTATGGTATCCGTTAATCACGCATCATGAATATCTCTTAACCGTGACAATTTCCCACATAATCGTAGCAATAACTAATTGACTTTTTATAGTCAGAACTTGGTGATATATCACATGTTAACGTCTGTTTTACAATTTTAAAGTTTTTGCCAACTTTTGTTACGATAAACGCATTTGCCCAGTGACAGTTTATTAAACTTGATTTACAGTGTGAGAAATGTTTATATTTAGATAGGGAAGTTTTGTTATCAACAAAGTCCAGCAATTATTTTTCCTATCAATGCGAGATTACATATATATATATATATATATATATATATATATATATATATATATATATATATATATATATATATATATATATATATATATATATATATATATATATAATATATTCAATGTCTTGTTTCTTTTTCGATACAGCCGGTTGCGCAGCGAAGTTTCCATCCCTATCATTGGAAGGGACTAGAGTACCAATTGTAGCACGTGCACAATCCCCATCAGGACCACAGGTAACATCACGTGTAATCATCACAAAAATAAACGAATAAATCGCATACGCTGTAACAATGTCGATTGAGTTGATTTATAATGAAACCAATACATTTACTGATGAGATCCAAATTTGTACATGGCTATGTAACTATGGAGTTGGCCTATTGACAGTTTGATTGGTTTCATATTATGGTCTCCTGTTGCCATAGCAACCCAGAGGAAAGCGCTTCTCAATGATTAATACTTTAAACTACCGCATGCATACAACGGCTTATCTGTAGAATTTGAAAAAGACTCTAAAAAGCAAAGACTATCTTATTATAGAATACGAATGTAAATACTAAATATAATGTATTTTTTGATGATTCGACATCACATTGTTCTTAAAATTGAGAGTAAATGTCATAATCAAGCAAACTGTTGCATACCATTGATACTTTAGGGTTTCTATGTGTCACTGATTTTTTTATACATCAGATTAAAGATTAAATCAGAAAATCTGTCTATTTCCATTTTGCCTTCTTTATCCGTAGCTGCTCCTCACACATTTCACTGCGGAAACGGTGCCTTGGCTTTATTCATTGTACGATGTAAAGGACCAAGTCATAGAATCAATCAAAGAAATGGTTCGTGTAAATCCAAGAGGAGTAAACGACACAATATTGTCTTTGAATGCTGAATCATTCGAAAACATATCTGAAGTACAGACGGTGCTTCTAACTCTAAAATTGAAGAATTACTCCGAAACGTCGGATGAAGCAGAACAAGCAGCTGGTGGTGGGGCAAATCAAACTCCTCAACCTCGAACTGGCGACTCGGTCAAGAAGAAAGCAAAGGAACCTGAGAAGGAGAATAGTAGTGGGAAAGGCATAAAGAAGCGAGGATGTGGGAAGAAAAAAGACCAGAATAACATTCCTCAACCAAATCGCCACGATGGTGGAAAGAGACAATCAT
The DNA here is from genome assembly GCF_964340395.1 of Glandiceps talaboti. NCBI lineage: Eukaryota > Metazoa > Hemichordata > Enteropneusta > Spengelidae > Glandiceps > Glandiceps talaboti. Next base: position 1,822,738 of record NC_135555.1, on the reverse strand, counting down.
CAGGAAAAGCTTCTGGCAAATCGAACAAAACTCTATCGATTTCTAAACAGCATGATTCAAAAGATATGATAGACAACAAAGGTAATGATCCAGCAACAAGATTCGTGACTGACGAGAACCATTCAACAAGATCTTCTGATTCTAAAACACCTACCAAAGATACATGTACAACCACAGAAAACAAGTCCAAAGGAGACGGAAAAACAAGCAAAAGAACAGAGGATGCGTCTTTAAAAGAAACCATCAGTGATACTAGCAAAGATGATTCCCCTATTTCAGAAAAGGATGAACCACGAGTGGAATTTTCATTGCCAAACGCTAAATCGGAAACTAAGCCCCAAGAAGATATTAAGCATACAACTAGAACACCAGTAACCACTGAAATGTGTGATGAAGATGAGGAAAAATCCAGACCATCAGAAGTCTCAAAGACACCAGCCATATCACACACTACTCCAGGAGGAAAAGAAGGCGTGACTACGAGTAAGAACAATGGTGGTGATGAAGACTCTGACAGATCAGTTGCAACTGGAGACTTGGATTCGTTGTTTCAGTGTATAGCTAACGCGCACTTCGAATGCAAAACCAAGGAAGGCATTGAAATACAAATATACAAGGGGGATATAACAAAAGAGAAAGCTAAAGTCATTGTCAATGCGGCGAATGGAAAGTTGCAACATTATGGAGGCGTTGCCCTAGCTATAGTTAGAGCTGGAGGAGCCAGCATACAGGAAAAATCTTTCCAACTCATCGCCGAAAGTGGTGAACTGACTGTTGGCGAGTTTTGTAGTACATCTGCTGGAAAACTACCGTCAGAATATGTCATCCATGCAGTTGGCCCGAGATGGGATAGATCGAGATCCATTGATCTAAAAGCTATGAGAACATTGCATCGAATGTTGGTGAAAGTATTTGACCATGCAAACACGGAGTTAAAGGTGAAGTCATTAGCCACTCCAGCCATCAGTTCAGGTACGTCTATTTACCATTATTTTCAACTTCATCTACCAAGACGTTGAGTTCTTAACATGCCATACCACGGTTTCCAATTTGACACCTGTAACACGAATATCACAGAAGTTGAAATAAGATTTTTTCCATCAATTTCATAAATAAATAGGTAACAACTAGTAACCAACATTTATGTTTTCTAATATCCGTACTTTTTAATGACACTTGTCTCTCAGACTGCTGTATCCTCTCAGGGACAACTCTTTGCAGTAAAAGCAAGGAATTATAACATCTGGGTCAAATGCATCCGCCTTTAATAACATCTTACGATGAAAGAAGTGATCTCATACGATACTACGTTGAAGTTTTACATTTTCTGTTGTTTATATTTATCAGGACTCTATGGCATGCCACTTGAAGTCTCTGCAAATGTATTTCACAATGCTGTGAGTGAGTTCTCTGCAAAACGTGGTGCACATGCCATGCCAACTTTGAAGAGTATTCGCATTGTGCTCTTTGATCAACAAGCCACACAGGACTTCATCCTACAATTTGGTGGTGCAGTATCTAGTGGCCAATATCCAGATTACCTGCCTACTTCGAATGTTTGTGGGAAACCAGACACTGGTCATCGAACAGATCCTGTGAATCCGTCCACAAGTACAAAATCAGGCGGAGCATCTAGCGAAGGTGCAGCGACAGCAGCACTAACGTCCTCACCGCCACGTGTATCTACAACAGATAAGATAGCTGTTTCACTAGATAAGAAAGGAGACTGTGATATTTGTACTGAGGACGGTGTTTTCCTGAAATCAATGACTTGTTGTAAAAATACTATCTGTGAAATTTGCTTTGAACGACATTTTGCAAGTGAAGCAAAATGCCCATTTTGCACAGCCGTGATTTTGAAGAAGAAAGGCAATCAACCGCCTGGAGAGATGCATTATGAAATTGACACCAAGCAGCATCTTCCGGGATATGACAAGAAGGGGACCATCACGATAGTTTATCATTTCCCAAATGGGACACAGAAGGTATGCTACAGGATCTTCCCACTTCAATAGTAAAAGTGAAGACGATAGTTATGGTGGTGGTGGTGGTGGTGGTGGTGGTGGTGGTGGTGGTGGTGGTGGTGGTGATGATGATGATGATGATGATGACTACGACGACGACGACAACGACGATGATGATGACGATGACTACGATGATGATGATGATGATGATGATGATGATGATGATGATGATGATGATGATGATGATGATGATTTTGAAATTGTACTGGTAGTTGATAAACGATATAGCTAATATGAACAGCAAAGATCAACCACAACCAACAATAAAGTTCTGGATTATATCTCCAAAGTACACAGTCATTGTAAAGGCAACTTATTTTGATTTCTGTGTTAATTTATAGGAAAACCATCCCAATCCTGGAAAGCCATATCGTGGAACTGACAGGGTAGCCTACTTACCTGCAAATGAAGAAGGTAGAGCAGTTCTGACGCTCCTTCAACAAGCATTTGAAGAGAGAGTTGTATTTACCATTGGAAAGTCTGTTACAACTGGAAGAGACAACTGTGTGGTGTGGAATGATATCCATCACAAAACAAATATACATGGAGGTGCAGGAGGGTGAGTTCAAATTGCATCAAAGGAAGGATGGGAGAATGTCAGTCCGTGCGTATACATTTTTGATTGTTCAGACGTTTCAGTATGGATGTCATTTGCCTTGTAAATTCGCCAATGGGATGGCTTTTTGTGTAGAGAGGACACACACTGGGTTAACACCCTCTCTAGTGGTCTAACGGGCCACGAATATTTGGTTATTATAGTTCTTATAAAAATGTAGCACACACTTTTCAAACATTCTGCCGACCTATAGTGTAAAATTGTGTTTGGTTTTTAGAGATTGAAACGTTTAACGGAACGGACGTTGTTTTTGCTAATAGGTGACATACCTGAATTGTAAAGGTGCCAATTTGCATTGTACATGTACAAGGATATCGATTTTGGTTGACCGATAAAGTTCGTTTACCCGAGTAGACATGTGTGTATATTGTTAACGGTGTGTTGGTTTTATTTCTTATCGCATTTCAGGTACGGTTATCCAGATGACACGTATTTGAGCAGAGTAAAGGAAGAGCTGGCAGCCAAAGGGATCAAATAAATTAAACAACTGCAAAAGCAGCAGATATTCGTATCACGTGAAAACATTGAACGGTGTAAACAATTGCTTCGAGCAATGTAAAATTGGTTTACAAGCCAACACAACTCTTAATAGGTTTACAAATGCTGGGTTTTTAACACGACTGAACTGATTTCGGCATCGCAAAGTATATGTCTGTCTGTCTGTCTCTCTGTCTGCCTGTTTGTTTCTGTGTGTGTGTGTGTGTGTGTGTGTGTGTGTGTGTGTGTGAAAAGTTAACAACCGCTGGACCGATTGCCATGATATTTGATGGGTGCATTACCTTGGGTGTCTAGTTGGGAAGTTGTTAAAATCAATGTAATCTTACCATGTGTGATTTGGGTCCAGAAATGTGATTTTTGGTCAAAGACCTTAAAGTCAAAATCTACAGTGTAGATTAGTCGGACATTTTGTGGGAACTTTCTCAGAGCTGTTTAGATTGAGTATTGTTCATGACATGATGATTCAGTCAGTGATATGCAAATTAGATCTAAAAATGTGTCTTTTTGGTCAAAAATCTTTAATTCCAAAACTACAGAGCAGTTTGGGCTGAAATTTAATGGGGATGCTTCTGGATGTGTATACATGAAGAAATATTAAATATATAATGATCACATCAGCAATATGCAAATTGGGTGGGAAAATGTTAATATTGGTTTCAAAAAACTTATACCTTAAAATGTTCTTGGTCAATGAGGCGGAAATTTGGTGAGATGTTCCTAGAAGTGTTATTCTGTAGATTTTGTTGAAAAGATTTTGGAACAATTGGCCTTAGCAGCCATGACCACGCCCATAGCACAGCCAAACGATGGTGTATTTCACAAAAATAGTGAAGAAACATTTTTAAAATGTATGCAAATATGGCTAGCAACATGACCACGCCCATAGCAACAGCGAAATGATCGCGTATATTGCGAAGATAACAACAGTGCTGGATAGGCAACTGAGTAAACATTCAGAAAATGGACACTTATACCTAGCATCGATCAGTTATGGATGAACACTTTTAAAATCTGTACAGTTGTGCTACAACACCATTGGCGCTATTTTAAATAAAGTGCGATGAAGAGACTCCTCCAAGAAAAAATCAGTTTAATATATTATTTTAAAATCAAGTGTCATCCTTGCAACTTTGTAATGATTTATATTCCTGAGACACCCCTCCCTCTCTCTTAACCCCTTTTCTTTAAATGCGCATCAAACTGTGTTATTTACGTAGATCATAATGAACAATTGTCATGAGCTTCTTTGACCCATTAACTGCGTCCTACTTTAGAGAGTTAATTGGTGATTTTATCAGAATCATATGCGACTTGTTTGACTGATTTAATTAATAGAGATGTATATAAAATCAGATATACCATCGTTATGTTATGTAAAAGATGGTTGCATTATATTAATTTCAAACCAGTTTGTTAATTTAAAACTTCTATTTTTAAATATGACGTGGATATTAAGTGCATACATGTATATCATAAGGAATAAGAATTTAACTTTTTATATATTTTGAGGATGTTGTAATGTAACTATATAATTCTTGCTTGAATAGTTATTTGAACTCATTTCACGACTTGATTTGCTTCATTCCATTTATAGATTCGATCTTAGCTGACTTGTTGCTTATATTAGGTTTTTGTTGTTGTTTTTATCATTTTGGGGCTGATTTTTCTTTTGTTTTTGTTTTGTTTTGTTTTGTTTTGTTTTGATTCGTTTTCACTGTATACGGTCATCTTCCAAACTCTTCCTAATACTTAAAACAGATATATGACGTATTTGGAGTGAACATTAACACGGCAACCTTTTAAACTGGTTTGCCACTGCTATTTACTGTGAGTTCGTAACAGCATTCACCACATCCTGCACAATTCAAGTTTAAATTTATCCTTCATTTTAACGAAGGTATGTTATTCAAAACAAATGACAGAACACGTTAAGTCCTGCAGTATGCATGGGTTCCAGGCTAGGCTCATCACCAGGTTTTACTAAAATATTAAATTGAGTACATTAAAATAATACAAGAGATAATTTTACTTCAAACTACCTGTTTGATGAAAAGGAATGGATAAAATGGTGGGATATTAGATATTTTTATAAGCAGAGCTTCCCGCGTATACTCTAATGGTATAGATATTAGTACACGCTTTTTGAAATAATCACTAGTAAGTATATACATCGATGCAACAAAGAACTTATAAATGGAAAACATTTATAAGTTCTTTGTTCTTTATACTCTTTATTCTTATAACTAAATGATATCAATCTAGTTGAAGTCCTGTTTAGGGCTTGATTGCTGTGATCTGCCGTTTTAAGTTCATTCGGTACGTTGGTTTTCTATCAGTACCATCACTGAGGACGGCGAATCTCGTGGAAGTAGCCGTTGGGATATTTATCTCAAATCTAATAAATTTGGGGTAGAGTTTTTGGTAGAATTCCGCAGTTCATATGTATTCAGCCAATGAATGGCTTTTTATAAGTTTGTAGTCACTTTAACGTGTTATACATGTAACTGGCATAAGCGTGTCGTTAATAAAGCTAAGAAATTGATGAACACTCGAAGTTAAACCATTTCCTATGTTACAGTATCACTCATGAAATATAATAAGACCCATAAATGTATGTAATGCTAACTATATAACGGATCCAGAAGACTGTCTACAATAGGAAAGGGTCCATGGAGAGGACAAGGAAAACACAAACGAGTCACTGTAAATAATTATACGGAGAACTATAAAGTTGAAGTTTTTAAACCAAAGCTTTGGATTTGCAAAACATTGCAAACTGTGGTATATATGCATTATTGTTTATTTGTCCTACTTTACCACAAATTATCATTTGAAATTATTTGTGTTCGATCTAACTGATATTTCTGCCTTGTCCAAATCAAAGTGAGACTGCGGTGTAAATAGTATTCAATAATTATTCCCTGATCAGAGTGAAAATATTCGGCAAATATCGTAATTTTGAACAAAGTCATGAAACAGATTTTAGCGCGGGGAGACAGGAACATAGACTGTAAGATACGTCGTGACGTTTCGCCCTCACCGGCCTCCTCTCAGAAGGGGTTGCCTGATGTTTGAGGGCTCCCCGTCACGGCGTACCTTACAGACTAACTGGAACACAGAGGAGAGAAAATGCAGCAACATTTTAATAGTGCAGACTTATGGAAAAAACTAATTTTTACCGTAATCTGAAATCCTGGACCTTTAAGTTACCGCTAAGATTGCTAAAGTTACCGTTTAATATATATTTCTGCCAGTAAGTGTAGAGGACGCTGATAAATAGTCAGTACAACTGTACAACGACACAAACAAACAAACAGTGGCCTCAATTTGGTATTCGGGTTTTTTACCTTGACTATGTCTCGCATGTGCAATACAAGGCAAGGGGGAATTTCGGCACTATTTTGGACCATCACCGACGATCTGTTGAAAGGATGGATTTACACGGGGGTATTACTACGAGATGCTCATAAAATTGAGCTCATAATACCACAAGTGTTAAAAGACCGATCTAAATTTTTAAGTAAATGCTTTGTTAAAAATCATACTCCCCTTACCCTAAACCAACAACTATCCATGGCCACCGACCAATTGCAAATTTTCGAATGTAAGTCTGTGAATTCCCATGAGCCAAAAAGTGTATGACGTCATCGTAAAACAAATACGTCGAGGGGAATTCCCTCATGAATATGTATGAGTTCGTGGAATTTTGTCTGTGTCCCTACATGACTCATTTCTGATGCCAATCTACTTCTTTCATTTTTATATTTGCACGGAACTGTCTACTTTTACTTTCATTCCTACACAATCATTTATATTTTTAAAAATTTACGGCAATCCAATCGCAGTTTATCCCCATATATATTCTGGTTAATAGTACTTCTGGTTTGCGGCACTTAAGAGTGTCTAGGGGAAAAGGCTGCAGCTCATACCATTTTTGTAAACAACTGTTTGAGGACTGGTTTGCGCAGGCTCGAGTCCTATTATTCTTGTGATATAGTTGATGTGCGATCATAGAAGAACACAATAAAAGGTAGGAAAACAGTCTTTAGAACAAGACACTGAAAATGAATGAATTGTGAAATTGTTCGTTGATGTTTTGCAGTATTGATTTGAAATCTCCCTAGTAAAGTGAAATGTCAAAAAGTGCTTCATATATATACTACATTCTAAGACAACCCGGAAGTATAGTTCTATGACGCCACAGCTTCAATTTAAAACTAGAAACTATTTCAAGGAATTAGCTTTGTTGTTTGTTAGGTTTTGTGTGATATTATATTATATTACAAAAATCTCACAGTTGCTTGTATTCACTGTTATATTTACGGTATTCTTTTAATATCTAATTTTATTTATGTTTGACGGTCAATTCAGGATGCATGTACTTTCATTATGATATTGTGATATGATATGATATGATATGATATGATATATATTTTATTACCCGATCAAAAATAAGTACAATACAAACGTAAATACAGGAAAAGCAAACTAGATCGGATAACAGGAGTCAGAAAATAGCTATGCTAATCGTGTCTGACCCCTGGCCAAAGTAAATAATGGTACAAGTTTAGAGTGCAAATAAATATACAAAAAGTAGCTCTACCCTTAACCCCCTCCCCTCCCCCCCCCCCTATATACTAGTATATGAGTGCCATAATGAAAAGAAGTCATATATTACATTAGAACTGTACAATGTTATATTACATACTCTTTTAGTAAATCTTTACATAGTGATGACTTGAATCGCTGCCTTCGTGGTTCATTTCTTGTGCTGTGTTGTATTGAATTCCATGTAACTGCACCTGTGTATGTCATTGACTGTTTACCATAGAATGTTTTCACAGTAGGTACGCATAAATTATTTTGTTCTTTTTGTCGTGTATTGTACTCATAGTTTAACACATTGCAGTATTCATCAACAGAGTGTGGTAAGTTATTGTGCAGCAAATCATAAACAAAGGTACTGACCAAAAACCTGTGCAGTTTATGTACATCAAGAATTTCTAGAGTGTTGAAAAGTGGTGAAGAATGTGTCATGGACTGGCTATGTGTGATTGCTCGCACAGCCATTTTTTGAGCTAGTAAAATACAATTCAAATAGGAGGAAAAAGTGCTTCCCCAGACTTCAATACCGTACGTTATATGTGGTTGGACGAAAGTTTTATATAGTAAAATAAGTATATTTTTGGGTACAAAGTCCCTAAGTTTATAAATGATTCCTATTTTTTTCCTAATAGTCTTATTGACAGCGTCAATGTGCATATTCCATAAAAGATGGTTATCAAAGACGATGCCAACAAAAGATGCAGAATCAACTTGCTCGATAACGTTACCATTAATGCACATGGTTCCACTAATATTCATTTCTTTTCTACGGCCTCTAATAAACATGAATTTTGTCTTTTTCTCATTAATACTTAGTTTATTTGCAGTACACCAATCTATCACTTTTTCAAACTCGGTGTTCACTGATGAAAGGTCAATATTGTTGAGGTATTGAGGGAATGTGTGAAAAAGGTTGGAATCATCTGCAAACAGTCTGAAGTCAAAGAATGAGGAAGAGAGTGGAAGATCATTAATGTAAAGTAAGAATAGTGTAGGACCCAAAACTGATCCCTGTGGAACTCCACATGAAATAGGCAAGCATATCGAGTTGACATCGTCAGAGCTAACATACTGTTGGCGATTACAAAAGTAGTCCTGGAACCACATCAGGGGTATACCTCTGATGCCATAATGCTCGAGTTTAGACAATAATATACGATGGTTGATAGTGTCAAAAGCTTTAGAGAAATCAATGAAAATGCCAAGAGTAATTCTACCTTCGTCTAATTGCTTTAGGAGATAATTTACTATGTTAACGACAGACAATTTTGTACTATACTTTTGGCGGAAGCCATATTGATGATCATATAAAATTTTGTTGCGATTTAGAAATGATCTAAGGCGATTATCAACTAATTTTTCTAATATTTTATTCAAAAGGGGAAGAATAGAAATTGGCCTATAATTGTCCGGGCTTTGTTCTGGCCCTTTTTTATATATTGGTTTCACTTTTGCGATTTTTAGGGAATTTGGAACCTCCCCAGAAGAAAAAGAAAGATTAAAAATATATTCCAGAGGTTTGGATATAGTGTCGGATGCATCCGATAAAAGTTTAGCCGGGATATTATCGTAACCGCAAGATTTACTGATATCCAGCGTTCGCAAAAGTTCCCGAACTTCATACTGGGTCGTGGGGTAAAGATAAAAAGAATTTTGGATTGGTTCTGTTAAATAATCTCTAAAATTGTCGCGTGACATATTACTAGCAAGTCGTGGGCCTATATTCACAAAGAAATCATTGAAACCTGATACAATATCCTGTGGAGAGGTGTATTCACATTGGTTTCCGTCTGAAGCAATTATGAGTTTGTCAGGTAGATTATCCTTGGCATTACCATTCCTCTTACCGAGAACATCATTAATTACATTCCAAGTTTTCTTCATGTTACCTTTGTTCTTAAAAAATAAATTACCATAGTACATCTTTTTTGCATCCCTGAGGATAGAAGTTAAAACATTTCTATAGTTCTTATATTTACTGACAATACAAGGTTTGAAATTTGATTTGATAACATTAACGTACAATTTATGTTTTCTATTAATTGATTTCTTGATAGCTCGTGTGATCCAAGGTTTATTAGTCCTTGGCCTTTTAGTATTTCTTGAAATATTTGGCGCGTGCTTATCACAGGCTGCAATGAAAATTGAACTAAATTTGTCGTATGCAGAGTTTACATCTGAACAATTATATACATCGTCCCAGTTTATTCCGGTGAGATGTCTACGAAATAATTCTACATCGTACTTACTGTAACATCTGTAGGATATATGTTTACAATTACTCGTAGTATCTTTGGAAAGTAAGTTCTCAAATATAGCAAATACCGGAAAGTGATCTGAAACATCTGTCATAATAGTACCACTTTGGATTGTGTTGGAACATATATTTGTATAAACATGATCTATTAACGTGCTAGATGTGCTGGTCACTCTGGTTGGCGAGGTTATGAGTTGGTGTAAACATAAGCAATTCATGCTGCCTAAAAACATTTCTGAATTTATATTTGGGTTATTTAAGTCAATATTAAAATCACCCATTATAATACACTGTGATTTGTCTAGTTTGAAAGTTTCTGTCTCGATCTGAACCCAACGTCTATCTCCTGTATTCACATATATCTAGACATTTCAAGTAACAGTCAAAAGTGAATGTATCATGATCAGTAGATGCGATGGGTGTCAGTCCAGCACTGGACAGTACAGACAAGTCGACCTCATTTATGAAGGTTCAAAGTGCAGGCTGTTTGTAAAACTTGTTCATATTGCATGTACAATGGATACTTAGTAATGTAGTAATCACAGGTCACGAATCAATCTGTATGGTTTTTTTTTTTTAAGTCTTATTTACTATACATATTGTTTTTAAAAAACATACAGATTGATTCGAGTACCTGTGGTAGTAATTGTGTCTTGCGAACTGTATAGACAACAGCACGCCCTTTAAGAAAGGAAACACAAAAGTTGGTACAATCTGACGAGCTGACGTCTTCACGGGTTCAAATATTTCAAATATACTCCAAATACATTACACTACGTGGAGGGGAGAGTTCGAATTTCGAACCCGCTTGAGTAATAAATATATACCCGGTAATTCAATTTGACTTGTTCATGAATACAACCAAATGGCTAAGTAAACAGACTGTCTGGAGTCCAATATTGCGTCCGGCACAATGAGCCACATGACTGTTCTCATGTTATGATTTATGTGACAACGAAAAACGCAACATAAATTTGAGGGATGGCGAAAGCCTCTTGCAAAGGTAGGGCTGTCGAAGAACTTTTCAAAACATTGATGCAATATTGAAACCGTAAGTTTATGGCATTGCTCTAAAAGTTGAACATTCAGTGATATACAAGCTCTAGATAGAGGACAAAATGTTGGACTTGATAGTATAATGTAAGGCATACATGGCCGCCACGTTGGTCTAGATATACGTGCACATCTACACTGTACATTTACAAAAACCATCTAATCAATACACCAATAAAAACATAAATGTTACTAAGCTAAAAAGAAAGTAAAGGGACTGAACCCAAAGAAGTGGTGTGATTATGTTTCGGACATGCGCCGTTTCGCCAATTTTCAGCAAGTTAAAGTGAAAGAGCCACTTATTCACGGCAAAAACAACTGTGCAGGGTTTTTTGTTTTGTTTCGTTGATTTCGTTGATTCACTGACATTCTAACGAGGTTAACTATTTGAAGGTCATGCCATATATCTTATAGATAACTAGTTTGACAATATACATATGTCATATACATAAAACATAAATATTACTGCATCATAATTCCATAAATCTCTTTGATGTATGCTACAGCTGTAAAAGATTGAATCACACGAAATGGGGGAAACTAGTGTATGGATATATGATATTTGTGAGGGATTCGACAGAACCAAGCTGGACGAATACTTATCTAAAACCTTGCCTGATGCCAAGGACTTTGGATGTGTGTTCTTCGATGGTGGTAAGAGCGCCCTCTTGAAGTTCAGAGATAAAAAAGGTAAGTTACATGTAACTACATATAACAACGTTGAGGTTCTAGAGAATATGCTAATAAGACTGGTAGTACCTTATTTTAGAAAGCAGTGAGTTTGCGAGAATATTAGTCCCGTCAAATGCATTTTGAGATAACCGCATGGTTATATCGTTTGATGAGGGCTGGCTCAGAGAACTCAGTGACATGTACAGACACAATGTTATCTAGATTGCTTTTATTATGATCAAGTCACTCAACGGCAAGACAAACAATTTTAATAAATTTCATGTCTTATATTTACAGATGTAAATAAACTTATGGAAGAAACTCATGAAAATTTCCATCTAAGTATATGCGACAAGGTAAAATGATGTTTTGGATTTATATATATTTAATTAGGAACCATACCATTAGAAAAATATCAATAACTGGTCACTGCAGCACCAAGTCTTCGTCTAAGTTTTGAATTTCAGATATAATAGGAAATATTATAGATATACATATATGTATTCCTTTAGTTTGTAAAAATCATATGAATCATCACATGGTTCAAATATACAGCATTAGTATGTAAATGAGTTATGTCTATATAAAAAATTATGCATTGATTTCACCAATGTCTATGGAATATAAAAGAATACTTTATCTGGACTATTTAATTAAACATTAAAGTAACAAATCGACCAGATGCGAAAAATCTCCAACTAATTTGATTTGACAGATTGTGTTTGTATTTATCTTGGTTAAATTATTCTGTGGAAACACAGTCGAGGTTAGAAATGGTAAAAAGCTTCATAAACTATTTTAATTTTACACGTGTCCTGTTTCTGAGATCTACACATTCAATGTCATTATTTTCCAGGCGATCTGGAAAACAAAAGCGTATATTCAGCCCGAATTCCATGATGCTGTTGATCAGTTTTCCAATGAGCAAATGCAACATATGAGAGAAACTGGAATCTATGTGCAAGATAAGCCACGTGTTGTTAAAGGTCTGCTTACCCAACTAAAGGACTTCGATATCACGCTGTCATCTCTTCTGTTCAGTGATGACTGCCTGCAAAAGGAGGGCAGGTTAAATGATGAGAAGGGGGCAACAGGAAACGTCGATGTTGATGGTACCTCGAACGAGTCTCATACTGAAATGGCTGGTTAGTGTGTTAAAGTGCATGGCAGTATTGATATGTAAACGTGTGATACAGTTAGTTGACTCTACAAAATCTTGGCGTAGATGAACTACTACCCTCTGGTGTACGTGATTCGTACCGCAAAAGCTGCACTAGCTGCAACTGGAATTACTGGAACGGGTTTTTTGTTCTGGTTTGGGGTATTTTGAAATGTTTTTGTGTCACGTACAATAACTTACTTAAAGCTTGTAATATTGTAGACTGTGTCAGTATTGCATCACCAGTGGGTAAACGGAACTCTGCACACGGTAAATCAAATCAAATTGATTCTTGGGTCTGCACCCAAAAATCAGCGCCCTCAGTGGTGATCATGATTACAACCTGTTTATGTACTGTTATGGTTAATACGAGTCGACCACTGAGTAATATGTACAATATCTAATTATTGGTATGTAACAATTTTTAGTGAATATATTGTGGTTGTCTGATCGAAAATGAGTTACAACTGGTACAGTGTTAACATGGTGACAGATTCAAAACTGAAGTTTCGCTCAAGATTTAAACTTGCCACTACACTACCTACAGATAATATTAATTACTAATTAAGAGATACAATGTCTTTTTATAACTATTTAACCAATTTTTAGCACAACTGAACTGATAAGGTTCAGTATTGCTATAGGCATGGTGCGGTGTCTGTCCGTCTGTGTGTGTGTGTGTGTGTGTGAGTGTGTGTATGTGTGTGTGTGTGTGTGTGTATTTGTGTGTGTGTGTGTGTACGAGTGAGTGAGTGAGTGAGTGAGTGAGTGAGTGAGTGAGTGAGTGAGTGACTTAAAACCGGCGGATCGATTGCCTTGTGTTGATACATGTATTTGGTGAGGACATTACTTTGGTGTCTATTAGGGAAATTGTTGAAGGCAAAATGATCGCTTCACTGGTGTGTGATTTGGGTCAGAAAATGCCATTTTTGGTTTAAAAAAACTTAAACTCGAAAACTACTGGGCAGATTGGCCTGAAATTTGGTGGGAACATATTCAGGGGTGTTTAGATTAAGATTTCTTCATGACATGATGATCCAATCAGAAATATGCGAATTATGTCTAAATACGAGTTTATGGTCAGAAATCTTTAATTCCAAAACTACTGAGCAGATTAGACTGAAATTTAATGAGGATGCATATGGAGATGTGTATAATAAATAAAATTAAAGTGGATAGTAAAATGTAAATAAGGCAAAAATAAAATCAGTGTCGAGCTCGACAATGAAATGTAGAAATGTTAGTAAGAATTTTCGTGAAACCATACAACTTTTTTTCCAAGTTAACTAACTTCTTCTAGTGATACAAAACAAGGTAAACAATATCCAATTAATGTAGACATTATTGACTATGTTATCTCTGTCGGCGTGGCTTCAACAAAGTCCACCAAGAACTGCTAGCATTTAAACGGCATCAGTATTTGATTTCTGTACAAACAGAGGGTGTTATTGCCATTATTGTTATTTCTTTGCTACACAGAACCTGCACATAGAGATGACCAGTACGGAAAACAAGGCAATGATAAACGTACACCATGCAAGGTAATATGATGTCCTTGAGCTCAGCTTGCAAAATTGTAGCACAGAAATGATTTATCACATTCTGTATCATGACAAAATAATAACAAGCACCTTGCAAGCACTTTGGTGAAATCAAAACCAAATCTTGGACACAAATACATTTCTAACAAAACTGACCAAAAGACAAACCATTAACTAAATCTGTGCTCTTATTGTTTTAACTATTGTTAATTTTCTCTTAAATCATTAGGTATTACACGCCTTTGAGGGAGAGATTGCCCCGTGGATGTACCATTTAGTTCAGTTGACAGATGAAAATGATTTACTTAGCATTGAAAAGAGTACAGATGTCACAATTATATTAGAAAATGACATACATAAGGTTTATGGGTCATCGTTAGAGCATTTGGATGAGACAGAGAAAGCCTTATTTGCGTTACGTAGGCAACCTGCCCCTCCTGAGATGAGTTTACAGAGAAAAATGACAGAAGATGACATATATTCGCCTTCAAAGACAAATGATGAACAAGTAGGAAAAGGTACCTGTTCTCGTAATGCAAGTGATGGAAATGAAGTCGAAGAAGATATTTACTCGCCATCTATGGATTTGTCAAATGATGCTGGCCTCCAGTCTGACACCAAGGACATACGAGATGGACTAAAAGATGATGGCTTACAAAGAGAAGGATCTGAAGAAGATATCTACACAACATCAATAACTGATACTAGAGATTCAGATAAAATCAAGCTGGAGTGTGATATACATGATGATAAAACCGCAAACAATGGGACTGACAGACCATCTGAATCTGACGGGGAGTCAGAGATTAAGGGTTCTTTTGAAGATATATACTCTCCAGGTACAAAAGATGATCATGGACCTATGACAGAAGCTGGTACAGGAACAATGCCTACAGGTGACCATGCAGAAATGACAGCTGCCCAAGCTTCTACAGGAGATGAGCTTCCATCTCTTACATCTTTCATTGTCATAGAGGATGAGGTAAATGCCATTGCAGCAGAAGAATGGAAACGTCAGCAACAGACTGGAATGTTACCTGTGACAACTGGCGATGGTGAAACCAGTGATCGGACACACGACGTAGAAGTTAGAGAAACTAAAGAAGACATGGAAGAGATAAAAACTGAAGGAGAAGATTTACGGTTATCAGAAGATATTGTTAAAATTGAAAATGAAAACGAATGCATCAGTGCCAAAGCAGAAACATCTTTATCCTATTCAGATTTTCCATCATTTGATGTTATTGATACCAATGAAGTCTTAGCCATCGATCATACTAGCTCCAATTTAAATAATATTGAGAATGAAACCAGGGATGTTGTAATGCCAACTGAACATGTTGACATTTCCGTAGATGATTCTGTAGAATCTCCTGTGACGCCTATAACAGCTGAATCTATGGTCACATGTGACGGAATCGATGAGAGATTGGAAAAGATATGTGACGAACAAATTGGGCAATCTGAAGATGAAGAAGACATCTCAAAGAAAGAAAATGATGTCTTAAAGACAAGCAATGAAACCAAGACCTCACCTCTTACTGGAACGTCAGCTACAGGAGACGATAATGCATGTACACATGTTGATGCCAAAGAAGAAAAAGATAAGAATGAAGATTCCAAAGTTGATTCAGGGACAGAGGAATTTACAACTGTACATTCAGTAAGGGATGACCATGTCGACACTACAACAGAAATGGGAAAAGTCGATATCAGACCATCTACCAATGAACATGCAAAAGACAATTCAAAGGAGGAGATGAATGAGGATATCAATTTTGATGAGGAGGAAAAACAGCTTGGTAATGATGTGATGGAAACAAAACCAGATATGACAGTGGAGGAAAGGAAATCGTCTGATTCAGAAGAAGGTGATTTAGATCGTGAAGAAGAAGACCATGACGACAGCAATGCTATTGGTGGGAATCTGTCAACAATTTCAAAAATGGAATTGACAACTGAAGATACTGAAAAACATGGAAAAAGATACCACGATGTTGATAATGATGTCGATGTTGATGAGCCAGATATTGATAACAAAACAGATGAGCCTACTGATATCAAACATTCAAAGGATGGGGTGTCGACAGATAAAGAAATAACAGCTAAGAAGGATGGTGCAGAAATCGACTCAGGAACAAAAGACATTTCACATGTACTTTTAGCAAGTCATGACCATGCCAACGCTGCAGGTATAAAAGAAGAATTTGGAAAAAATGATGTTAGACCGACTACAGATAGAGATGCAATTGGCAGTGCCGATAAGGAGAAAAGTGATGGTACTGATTCAAAGGAGGAGGAAAAAATGCTGATTGGAACATCCCCGGAAAAGACATTTGAGGAAGAAAAATTGTCTGATTCAGAACAAGATGATAGTAAAGATGAGAAAGAAATTGGTCATATTGATGGGAAGGAGTCAACAATTTTAAAAGAAGAATTGACAACTGAAGATGGTGAAGAGAAAACAAAAAGAGAAGATGATGATATGTCCTATTATGAAGAGCCAGAGGCTGATAATAAAACAGACGAGCCAGCTCATATCGATTATTCGAAAGATGAGATATCGACAGGTACACTTACTGATGGCAATGAGGTAAACGATGAGAAGGAAGATGCAGAGAATGACACAACAACCAAAGAAATTGCACCTATACTTCCAGTAAAGGATGACCATGTATACGCTGCTACTGTGGGGGAAACCGGAGGAGACGTTGTCAAGTCCTCTACTGATAGTGGTGCAATTGAAATTATTGTCGAGGAGAAAACTGGCGGTACTGATCTAGAGGAAGATACAACACTACTTGGGGCAAATTCTCTGGTGGAAAACGACCCGGAAATTGCATCAGGAAAAGAAATATCACCAGTTATAAAACCAGATGACATGACTAGCGAGGATGAGGTCAAAGCAGGTCATATTGATGAAGATTTTAGGAAAAATGACCCTGATAGATCCAGTGGTATTTTAGACCTTCTTAATGATGATGGCACTGGAACAACGTTAACTGAAGATAAACTAGAGCCTGGATTTGATGAAGGTACAGTTTCAACAAAAAGTATTGACGATGGTTCTGCAAACGATCTAAGTGACAAGAAATTGGCAGCTGAAGAAATTCCATCTGATGATGGTAAAGATGGAGATTATTCTAGTCATGGTATAGCAGCTGATGAGGATATGCTCACTGGGCGTGGTGAAGAACACAAAGACGGGGAGGGAGATCTTGTTGAGAAACTCATCGATGAAGAACACAAAGACGGGGAGGGAGATCTTGTTGATAAATTCATCGATGAAGAACACAAAGACGGAGAGAGAGATCTTGTTGAGAAACACATCGATGAAGAACACAAAGACGGAGAGAGAGATCTTGTTGAGAAACCCATCGATGAAGAACACAAAGACGGGGAGAGAGATCTTGTTGATAAACCCATCGATGAAGAACACACAGACGAGGAGAGAGATCTTGTTGATAAACCCATCGATGAAGAACACAAAGACGGAGAGAGAGATCTTGTTGAGAAACACATCGATGAAGAACACAAAGACGGAGAGAGAGATCTTGTTGATAAAGCCATCGATGAAGAACACAAAGACGGAGAGAGAGATCTTGTTGAGAAACACATCGATGAAGAACACAAAGACGGAGAGAGAGATCTTGTTGATAAAGCCATCGATGAAGAACACAAAGACGGAGAGAGAGATCTTGTTGAGAAACCCATCGATGAAGAACACACAGACGAGGAGAGAGATCTTGTTGATAAACCCGTCGATGGAGGACTTGACAGTGAGGAACACACAGGTACAACTGACAAAACAGAGGAAATACCAGAGAAATATAGCACTGCTGAAGAACCAGTTGATGATATGTATCTTATTAAGTGTCTAGAAGAGTTAGAGTATTCACGTGAAACGCCAGAGGGAATTAAAGTGTCTATATATTTAGCAGACATCACTGAGGAAGATGCTGACGTCATAGTAAATGCTGCCAATTCTAAGCTGCAACATATCGGAGGGGTGGCAAAAGCCATCGTAGATGCTGGAGGAAACGTTATTCAGAAAGAATCTACCCAACTATCACAGCAGTATGGTGCATTGGATGTTGGTACAGTCTGTCACACGACTGCGGGAAAACTTCAATGTAGGCATATTATTCATGCTGTTGGGCCTATCTGGAAAGAGTCCGGAGATGATTCAAAACGACTTCTTCGTTTCTTGTTGATAAAAACATTCGCATATGCGTCACAAAAGTTAAATGCCAAGTCTATAGCTTTACCAGCAATAAGTGGAGGTAAGTCTTTGATACCTAATTAATAATTAATCTTTAGTACAAGTAGATTTTGTGTGTGTGTGGAATCTAGTTTGAAGTAGCTGTATAGTTTTCATCCGATTCTCGGCATCATCAGTGAAATGGTGTTAATCTGGTCAAGTAACTTCTATGGGGGAAATGCAACTCCCGGAAATATATATATTATCATAAAGTTTGGGTTCTGGAGCATCATTTCATGATTTCACATCACACAAATCTTGTGTGATTGCCAAGAAACACCGAATTGACACTGTTTCTCGCCTTTAGATGCACACTGTATATTAATGACTATTTATCTAAAGGTAATAAACACTTAAGAGTCATGAATATTCAGTGTTAATCTAACAGATATGTACGTCTGCTAAGTCCTGTGAGGCGTTAGTGGACCATTGTGAGCACAATATATATAGACTCGGAGGTGAAATATAGTTTCAATTTGGTTTCAATTTTTGGTAATGGCGCAAAATGTATGTGATGTTCAAACATGAAAGGACTCTTAAAAACCCGAAGTTTACAAAATACCTTTCTTTCTTGGATTGGTGTTCTCCTTTAACATCATTACATTTGTGACGTCTCAAACCTTTGCTTCAAACTAGATTCTAAAAAGGTGACTTTATATCTACTATTTATATTCAATAGAGTCCAGGTAACGGTTGTGTTGACTATGACATTAACGTAAACTTCAATCGATTAGTATATATTTGGATTTTTCCAGTACAATTCCAAAACTGAATAAACACAATATAGACATTTAATTTTTTGAGCTTCATACTCGACATACTATATCATTAATCTGTGATTGTTGGTTGGTCAATGATTTTATGTATTGATTTTCAAAGTGCTGGATTAATGTGTTGGTTTATTTGTAAATCATTTTATTGACATTTTAAATTGGTGATTGATTTATTTTGATTTGATTTGATTTGATTTTGATTTGTAATTCTAAAATAATTAGTTGAGTTTATGTATAAGGTTATAACTCAAATATTGTTCGTGCAATCGTAGCCGGAATAGTCTTTTAGTGACTCAGAGCTGGATTTCTTCTCAAAAATAATTAAGTAATACAACCCTTTTTCCCCACAGGAATTTACGGAATGCCTATTGAAACATGCGCTAAGATATTTCGTCTAGCGATAAAGGAGTTCTCAGCTAAGCGTGAAGCCGACACAACAGTTGAAGATATTCGCATCGTCCTTTTCGACCCAGATGTCGTCGGCACCTTCATATTGGAATTCTGTAACACTACTGAAGACGACGAACCTACTGAAAACGATGAAGACTTTGAGTCCGATAGCGCTCTTTCTGGTGGTGCTAGTGTTGGAGCTGGTGCCAGTGACAGTGATACGGGGCCAAAACTGTTACCGTCCCCACGATTGCCGACACTTACTATGAAAGTTAAAGCGGCATTTCCTTCCATCAACAGAAAAGATATTGCCACTACAGCAGCAACAGGTGACTGTGCAATTTGCACTAATAGTGACATGACTCTAAAATCGATGATTTGCTGCAAAAATACTTTATGCGATGACTGCTTCAAACAGCATTTCTCGTTTGATGGCAAGTGTCCCTTTTGTACTTTAACAGTATTGCTTACTCGTGGTAACCAACCTGACGGAATTATGACGCACACAATTGAGAAGAAACTTCATCTACCTGGTTACGAAAAAAATGGTACAATTATTGTCCAGTATGAGTTCTCAGGTGGTATTCAGAAGGTGAGACATCGTCTGAATCAATTCTTTTGTTAAAACATATACGAGAGTTACGTTTTTCGAGATATGATTTCGACATATTGCCGTAAAATGCTGCAAAGTCATGATTTCGACACATTGCCGTAAAATGCTGCAAAGTCGAGTCATCTAAAAGAGCAGACACAATATACGAACGTATCAACCCTTTGCAAAATAGCTGTTACAACATTAGAAGTAAATAGTTTTGAACTGAGCGTACTCAAATGTCAAAGTTGAATGTACATATACGTAAAACTTATAGCTGCGGTATAAAGCAGGCATTATAACGCTGAGTCATTTGAAGTTTCCTCTATCAATCCATAAAACTCAACACGTTTGTTGTTTCTGAGATCCAATATTTCTTCAGTCTACTTTATATTGTCCATTGTGTGATTTCGAACAAAGTAATGTTTTCTGTTGAATTTTGCAGAGAGGTCATCCAAATCCTGGAAGACACTACTCCGGCACAGTTAGAACTGCGTACTTGCCGTCCAATGGTGAAGGGTTAGAAGTCCTTAGTCTACTTAGAAAGGCCTTTGATAACGGTTTGCTGTTCACAATTGGAAAGTCAATGACCACTGGTATTGATAATTGTGTGGTATGGAATGACGTACATCACAAAACAAGTATGAGGGGTGGACCAGCAAGGTAAGGAAATTGATTGTGACAGACAGACAGACAGACAGACAGACAGACAGATAGACAGAGACAGACAGACAGACAGACAGACAGACAGACAGACAGACAGACAGACTGACTGACTGACTGACTGACTGACTGACTGACTGACTACCGACAGACGGACAGACATAACAAGAGTCAGATGTAGACAGACAGACAGACAGACAGACAGACAGACAGACAGACAGACAGACAGACAGACAGACAGACAGATATATCATGTAATTGAATCCATGGACTAATCTATGGTTGATGATGTCTGATTTGGAAAGAAGAAATTTTGTTATATGGGTGATTGTTATTAGGGCTAGTTGTGATAGCTTTGACACACCGGTAATGATTAAAGGTTAGTTTAACAAGGGTTAAATAATTTACATGCACAATCCACGTGATTTCAATAGACCAGAAGACTGGTAATACATAACCACAAGGAATTTAACTGTCTTTGCAGTTATGGCTATCCGGATCCTACATATCTTACACGAGTTAAAGAAGAGCTGTCCGCCAAGGGAATCTACTAAGACCACGAATAGGGTACTCCCAGTCGGATTACACGATATTGTAAAGAATAAGTCGTTAAAACAACAGCATTCGTATTCAGCGTTCAACAATCGATAACAGAATACAAGTAAATCTTTACAAATAATGACAACGACTTTTTAAACTTTCAAATTTTGTTGAATTTATTCAGTTTGAGAAATGTGTCGTTTTCAACTCAGATGTATTTATACGTTGCATTGAAAATTACAAATAGGAAGTTTAAGAGAAAATGTCTGATTTAAGTATCCTAACGATTTGTTGCAAACTCCTTTCAACTCCAGTTGTCCTCGTTTTAAGCAATTGTCAACAGCTGATCATTTCATTATTTCTAACCTATGGCAGCTTTCATCTCATAGCGTTTAGAAACCGTATTTCCTCTCAAGATAGTGTATTTCTCATTCTCTAATAAGACTATTAGGAATGTCTTGTCATTGGTTATATTCAGTAGTTGATTTATCTTTGAGTATGCAAATAACAAGTGCTTTACATTACATTGGCAAGTACTTTATAAAGGAGCTTAAAAAAGAGAACGTGGTATTGGCTATTGTATTCAAGAAATCAAAATATGCCGTGTTGATATAAAATGACATGTTCTGCTAGCTCGCTAAACCTATATTCCGTCATCGATTGTTCAATTGACAATGTTCCTCACATTATGACGTCACATGTAGAGACAATAAAGAAGACAGAATTGTGCTAGTGGTTTAGTAATTTCCGCAGACTTTTATTAATCTATAAATACGACTTTATTGAACATACATGTAACGTAACTGATATATGATCTCAAAATTTTTTTAAAAAAAGAATTTGGATTTTTCCAAGTACAGAAGATATTTCCTTTGTAAGATCATCATACTCAGTTTAAAGAGATCTATTGAGTGTAAACAGATATTATAATAGGTATAATAGATGTTCAGTGTTCCTATGGAATGTTTCTTCTAACCTAGCCTAGATGTAGACTTGAAGAACTAACATCTACCACTCTATTTGCTATCCTGACCTTTTTGAATTTTTGATTACGCTGGAACGATAGCGAAAATTCAAAAAATCAAAATGTCAGATAGGATAGCGGAATAGTGTTGTAGCGATCATCGTTCAAGTCTACAGGTAGACTACTTCTAACCCGATGAAGAGAAATTAACATGATAATGAGAACAAATAAAAGTAAGATTGTGAGTATGTTTATATGCAAACATGTGTCTGAGAAAGACACTAAAATAGATCAGTAACGTTGATTCAATATTCCAAAACTGGATTGGTCACCTTTACTTTTGAAAGGTAAACGTGAATCAAAAATGATCTAAAAAAGCTTATTTACATACAAATTGTTGTTGTTCAATAGAGAGATTAATAACCACTTTAATTAAATAATCCATTTCAGAATAAAAATGTAAAATCTTTTCCAATGAATAAAAATGATCTGAAATATATGTTGTCTTTTCTTTGTACTCCCTATCATTTCTTGTAGTAGCGATACAATTTGGGGGGATCCAGGTCGTATGGTAACTTTTGTTGTGTTTCTCTGTCATTGCTGCCTGTAGAACATTCCTGTTCGGTAATATATTCATACAGAGTGATTGACGTGAGGTGACTTTTAACCTGGTTAGATACACAACGTCAGTTTGGATGACAGACTGAGCTATATCTTTACCTTTTTGAGTTTCTAAATAAACTACTGACAGTAGTACTGTGACCTTTTTGAAGGTCGGTCATGTCGGATGTCTATAACTGTACGACTTCATCAGCACGTTATCTGTCTGATTTCTATACCCACATTCTGTCTCCCATGAAAATGAAGTCACTTTACAGACTGTACGACTACCACCATCAAATTTATGTTTTATTGGGGAGACAATAGTTTTAAAATAAACAGTGGTACTCGGTCCGGTGCCAACCCGTCTTCATATGGTACTTTACATTGTAATTGTTTCCTACACAACATCTGATTCACCAACTATATAGATACCGAAACATCATTCTCCTAAAATCAATTTATAGCAAATCGCTCGATAAGCAAATCTCTGTTTCCTATCTGACGATCGTTACTTTCAACATACTCCTATGATTTGCGATTAAAGTTTATCATCCGGGACTCAAGGCGTTTTGTCCGCAAGTTCACATCCTTTTGAGTCCACGAACCTTACCAGATAGTTGCCTCGTCCTTGATTCGGTGACTGTTGACTCGCATACATGTATTATGAATACATAATGTAGGTCGCATTGACATCAAACGTTTATGCCTGTCTGTCTGTCTGTCTGTCTGTCTGTCTGTCTGTTTGTATGTATGTATGTATGTATGTGTGTATGTATGTATGTATATGTATGTATGTGTGTGTGTATGTATGTATGTATGTATGTATGTATGTATGTATGTATGTATGTCTAACTGTGGTTACTATCAGAAACAGCACTCCACCAATGCAATCGTACATTGTATAGTAATACCGATAATATTTAATTTTGACTGTGATGAGTTCGATGATCTTCATTGAGTATTCTCACAACACTTTTCAAGAATGTAAATAATTTATCTTGACATTTAAAACTCCCAACGTTTGTATCTCCGTGAAATGAGGACACGTCAATTTAAAACAATGGTCTATGGTCTCATTAGTCCCTTCACGATTTCAAATGTATAAGGCAAACAACTGTTCATGTAAAATGTGAAGTGGTAAAACGCTAGGTGGGGTAGGCCGTATTGATAATTACGTATGTGTGATAGAAGGTGACGGCCAAATAAATAAAACACGTGCACAGAGAATTGGCTTAGGAATAGTTTGACGTACATGGGTCACCATCTATTGATGAAAAATGCAAGAAATCGTCATATATCGATAAAGTCGACCTCTTTTATTTTTTATGTATTTTAGATAAATCGAGACTTGTAAAGATATCCTACATAAGTTGGGGGTTCATATTGGGTTTAATACATTCTTAGAAGTCAGGATCTATTCAATATAAGCTATTTAACTGTACGTTTATGCATAAAGTCTTTCTATGAATCAAGCTACATAATACGTGTTAGTTATTTTCATCATGGTATTCATCTATTCAGAGTTCGTCCCATTCTACACGTGGTAGGGCAAGTTTCTAAAAATAACAAGATTAAGGTTTATAATGGTACTTTCTAAAATCCCTTGAACGGCTGTTTGAGACGCAGCTAACGTTTTCAATGGACAAATTGCTTTGCTGTGGTCTTTCGTCAATGACACGTCTTCAAGTATTTTTGAACTGTTTGAGACGCAGCTAACGTTCTCAATAGACAAATTGCTTTGCTGTGATCTTTCATCAATGTGACAACGACACGTCTCCAAAAGCGTTTTTTGAAATGTTTGAAACGCAGCTAACGTTTTCAATGGACGAATTGCTTTGCTCTGGTCTTTCATCAATGTGACAGTGATACAGAAGCGAACTAGCATCAATACAACACGTTACTCTGAATAAATTTCAAAAAGGTATTTTGTCTGATTGAAAAACCAACATATACACACACACACACAGACAGGCAGGCAGGCAGGCAGGCAGGCAGATTGGCAAATACTAGTAAATAGGTGGAGTGAAAGGCATATATAGACAGACAGACAGACAGACAGACAGACAGACAGACAGACAGACAGACAGACAGACAGACAGACAGACAGACAGACACGCTTAAAGATAAATTTTCAATGTGGTCTATTTCACTTTTGGTAACACTAATTATTCTAGATCTAAATTATAAAGCTATGACTCAAAAGTTGCTTTAAAATCTCGGCAAAAGTTCAATTATCACCTTCGGTCCACGTGTTACAGCATTTGCTAGAGATATAGCAATTAAAGTGTACTAAACTATCCATTTGATCTATATTCAATAGAAAATAAAGTTACAACTGAAGTCTGATCTGTACTGACTGCCTCGAGCTCCCTTATATGATATAAGGTGACTTGATTCGATAATACTAGTTCTTGTGCTTTGAATCGATTGACGAGGTGAAAGATTGCCAACGTGGTATTTTGAAATAGGAACTGAAAAACAGAAAATCGGCCATGAAAACGCCGATTCAGAAAAACGATATTAAAATCGTTAATTTATAAGTTCTATACTTTAGTGCTAACGGGAGCATTGGAAGAATCTTTTTGGCGATAGTTTGTTCTGAATTATCCACAGTCCATGTCCAACTCTTACCGAGTAAACGGTCTGTTAGATGAATTAGCATACAAACGTATTCCAATGAGTTTCGTTGTATACCAGCAAAATAGTGCGGGTCAGCGTCTAGCATCGATCTTACTTGTAGCCTACTGACCTATTGACCTATGACGTCACAGTTACAGTGCTCATAGGTTGAACATTTTTATTCTGATATTATCGCTGTTATAATTATCAAATTTATTCCATTCATGAACGAAGCAAATAAATACATTGATGCATTGATGGCATTGACAGAGGTCGCCAATGTTTCATCACAGGCTGGAAACGCTTGAAATGTGACAATGAAATATGCGATTTTGTACATAATTGAAATTAAAAACACGGGTTTATAAGCTGTGAGATAACGAGGTAATACTGCGAATGTGATTATAGGGTGGGGTAATAGAGAGTAAAGGAATTCTTATATTTCAAATGACCCCATGCAGTGGTTATAATCAATATAAAAGATAGTTCAAGACATTAATATAGAGGTAACATTGCCTACAAATAAATTGATAACCACTAAATCGCATCTACGAGAGAGTTCCATTATGTTAACTTTTGACTTAGGTTATCCTCAAAGGTCAAATCTCCATCAGTTATACTGGTACAATGAATGCAGTTACATTCCTGTCAAGAACTGGGGCATTCATTAAAATGTAGTGTCATCATTGTCATACTTCCCTTGGGAAATATCTGTTTTAATGTATGCAACCCCTCCCCTCCCCCGTCACCCCAAAATACTGCAAGATAACAACTCAACTCGAAGTTAGAATCCAAATGACTTTTCATGTTCTAAACATTCACGATTAATTTGCGACAATGGAAGCTCTCGACCACGCCTCCTTCTGCGGGGAAAAAATATCTTGCTTGCGAAAATACAACAGACTTTAAGCCAGTTAATTTCAATATTTTGATAAATTATCACGTGATCTCACTGATCTTCTACAATGTATACTTTATTATCATAATAAGTATTAGAAACTAGTCATATATAACCCTGGTATATTTATGCCAAAAAATATAACATATGTATACATGACCATTAAAAAATTGTACATAATTTAATGAGCAGTTTCCACTGCATGCGTGTAGATCGTGACCACAGCGTGACCGGGGCAAATGTTGACGAATCACAGAAGAGTGTACACCAAATTATACACAATTTGCGAATTGACGCATAAGTCATTTTGTACCCTTTATAATCAGGCCACAACTTCACTTAGAATTAAAAATATCTCGATTTACCTTATATTAAAACATTTTCATGAAAAATGACAAATTTCTATAAACCTGGAAAGTACAGAAAATAGAGTTTGGAATGATATGGTTATCAGCATTAGTTTCAACATAATCTGAAAATGATAGCTGGTTATTTTCTTTGGGTGATAAGAAGATGCTATTTTTTAATTCTTTTCTTTGTTCTTTTCATGCTTTATTGCGGGTTTTTTTTTGGGGGGGAAAGAACTCGTTACAAAATATTTTATGTAACGAAATAGGATAAACAAGATGTTGAAGGACAATACGAAAATAACTAGTCATGATGAGTTGTTGTATGATATGTAACTTCCACATACTATACAGATTAGCTTTTGAAATTCTTTGTTCGCTACGATTCCCCTGAGTCAGTAGTCAATATTAAATTTAGAAAATAAAGATTATTTCATATTATTTGATTATATGACACTAGGAACAGTGAGGGTCGAACTTGGGTCAAATGTCACCTGTCTATTTTTATATCAAAATTAATATTTCCGCTTGTCAAAACTTATTTCAATATCAAGCCACTAGTGAAAGAATCGTTAAAATGCTAACCTTCACGTGGAACATGTGTTTTGTAAAAGAAAAAATGGGTCCATGATAGATAGAAAGGTTTATACAAATCGTTTATATTTCGGTATAAAGGTACCGGAAACGACTTCACATAACCTGTAGAAACGTACCGGTATCTATACCTAATGCAGTCATTGCGACATTAATTGGGGCTAACTCTACCGGTAATTTTCTCCGTGTCATATATTGGGACCCTGCCTAAATATATGTCTGAATATATTTGAATAAATCAATATATAACGAAGTGATGACGTAGCTGATGGGCAGCGGTACAAACCTTTACATGGCAAGCCATGCTAAATCACACCTCATGAATATATGGTAATGAAATTAAAGGCAACGTTTATTTGTTTTCATCCAATCAGCATTAAGTTTATACTTGTAAAAGTGAGTATATTAACTAACATAGCATACTATTCGTTCTTCCGTCCCTACTGTTATCACTACCTGCTCTTTTAACAATCCGACGTCGTATAAAAAGAAAACTTTACGGCCGGAAGACGGACTTACAAACATAAGTAGATCCCGGAGCCTGTTGTTTCACAGCCCTAAGCTTAATTTGAAGCTTGGTGGTTAGTTTACTCTGATTATTCTATTTTGCTATCTCGTTGTTTGAGGACAGGTGAGTAAACGTTTTATCTTGCCTTGATAATATACTTTATCTTGAAAATAGATATCATGGGGAAAAGCAAGATGCTTTTTATGACTTTTGTAGGTTTGACGTGGACATTTAATTTTGCTAGATAAGTTTGAATCGTAATATATAGCCGTCGTTGCGTATGTGTGAAACATTCTTTTATTTTTTTGAAGACATCGAACTTGTTCAGAAGTTAACACAATTAACGTTGAAATAAAACGAAAATGACATTTTTACAGTCCTCACATTATTGGTATAGTTGCTTACGCTAACAGAATATTTGGATATCAAGACAGCAAAATCAATTCCTAATTAATAGTCTTACTGAACAGACAGGCACAATATAATATTAAATCTCAGACCAGGTGGTATGAGGTTCAATTTACAGATTTAAAGTGTCCACCTTCTCTCTCTCTGTTATATTAAGTGCCATATCCATATGCTAATTTGTTTTCAATCATCCATAAGTTACTCTTTTGCTGAGAAATCAAAATGTAATTGTGGCTAGTAGTAGCTGTAATCGAACGAATGGCGACAGTAGTTTTGACATTGGTGAATGGCTTAATATTTGGATAGATAATTTTTCACTGGATAAAGATGTTCTCTTTCCTATTTTCTTACCTTCAGATAAATCCAGTTAAAATGATCGTCCCCACCGATTTTGGAGTCACAAACGCGGTACTAGTAACAACCGTAGTGATGTCAGTAGCCTGGTACATCAATTACAGAACCAAGCAAAAGAAGTACAATTATGCACCCGGTCCTAAAGGTTGGCCTGTCATAGGAATGCTCTTCCAGATTGGCAAACGACCTCAAAAGCAGTTTGTGGAAATGGCCAAGACTTTCGGCAACGTTTTCAGTTTAAAAATAGGCACGCAGAAAGTGACAGTATTAAATGGTTACCAAGCGGTGAAGGAAGCACTTGTTAACAAAGCACAACTGTTTTCAGGGCGGCCCGAATTATGGATCTTCCGAAGATTAAAGGGTGGTGGGGGTATGTATTTATAGTCTGTATATATATACAGTCTATGATAACTTATGTCAATGTCAATCTGCAATACATCCAAGTATATGTATATGTTAACAACAACATACATGTATCCTAGTTCGCTTTCATCAATCATGCTGTGAATGTAAAGGATACAGTAGGTAACAACACACCACAGATGTAGTATAATTATCATGTTATTTTTAAGGATAACATTTCAACAAACACATATAAACTAGAGACACGCTGTAGTAAAGGAATTGATATAATAGAGAGGGTAATTGATTTAAGTTGTGTAGAATTCACACCAAGGGAAAAGTATTTTTTACAGTTTTCAATAACAAAACTTTTGTATAGATTTACTGTGCAAATTGAAATATTGCCTTTTTCCGTATTATCCGTATTAGTCCATAGGGAGCCAAGGAACAATGTTACAAACAAACAAACAAACCTATATATATATATATATATATATATATATATATATATATATATATATATATATATATATATATATATATATATATATATATATATATATATATATATATATATATATATCAGTACCATATATCAGTACCATATAATATAGATACTTAAGTGGCAAAATAATTCTTTGTATTTTTAGGTCTTGGTACCCGGATGTACGATCGTGTTTGGAAGAAACATCGTACCTTCATGTTGACGCATTTCCGGAACTTTGGTGTGGGCAAACGACACGGATCGTTAGAGGAAAAGATTCTGGAGGAAGCTGAGTGCCTCTGTCAAGCACTGGAGGAAACAAAGGGCGAACCATTTGATTGTCATTTTATACTCCGGAATGCTATTACCAATGTTATATGTAACATTTTATTCGGCAATAGATGGGAATACGATGACAAAAAATTCAAGCAACTTCTTCACTTAACAGCGGACTTTGTGTCTAAGCTTGATCATAATCTTCTGGCCAACTTCATACCTATTCTTTTCCACTGTCCATGGGGAAGTGTCCCGTACTTGAAGAAGTCATACGCCAAACAAAACGAATTCATTTCGCAGAGAATCAAAGAACGTCAGGGCGACATCGATGTTGATAATCCCAAGGATTTTACCGAAGCGTTGCTGGCAGAGTCGATACGCAAACAAAGAGGAGACGTTCCTTCAATCTTCGACGATCTGGACGATGACATGGATACCATCACTCACTTGGTTAGCGAGTTCTTCAGAGCAGGCGCCGACACGACGAACACAACTCTTCGTTGGCTCCTCATGTTCATGGTCAGTCACCCTGAAGCCCAAAGCGAAGTTCATAAAGAAATTGATAATGTGCTCGGTCGTGCTCGACCAGCAACCTTGAAAGATCGGGACGATTTACCTTACACCCAAGCAGCTATATTCGAAGCAATGCGTCTAGCGACGGTTGTGCCACTGGCTTTACCTCATTGCACAATCAAGGATGCTAAAATCGGTCCTTATGATGTTCCCAAAGGTGCCTTTGTCTTCCCAAATCTGCATTCTGTGCACATGGATCCAACCGTCTGGAAAAATCCGGAGAAGTACAACCCAAGTCGGTTTATTGATTCTAAAGGAAAGCTAATGAATAGAGACGAGTTCATGCCTTTCAGTACAGGTAATTGGTACACCATTTTTTTCCTTTAATGTATTATAATTACAAATATAACTGCGTAAGAATTTACGAAGTTAGTACTTCGACACACATGAGAATTCAATTCTAGAAATTTATGGTTTTATAGGAATGTCTCTACTGTGCTGTCATCTCAGAACAATTGCCATTTCAAAATACGATCGACGTTCAAAGGAATGAAATAGTAAAGAAGTAATCGAAAATATGTATATTTATGATTTGATACCTTAATTGATAAAGGACACATTTAATAAAGTACGTTTTGGAAGATGTTTTACAATAATGTGATTCTTTTTCTATGCAGGACATCGTAAGTGTCCCGGTGAGCAGCTGGCCAAAATGGAACTTTTCATCTTCTTCGCCTACATCATGCAACGTTTCCAGTTTGAGTTGGTCAAAGGTGACGAACCCCTAAATTACGAAGGAAACCTGGGTATTACGTATACGCCCCCAGCGTTCAAAATCAGATGTATCCCACGTTAGATAACAAGATATGATTGAAAACGAATGAATCTATAATATATTCAGGTATCGCTATGTTCCTGACATATAATCCATTTCTTCTAATATGTACATTTCATAAAAAGCAACGTACATAGAGAATTGATTCAGGAAATACTATTAACAAAATTGAAAATATGAGATTATTTCATGCTGAACGAGATATACAATACATGATTGACAGCTGGTTATTGGTTTATGAATATATAACGAACATTGTATATATTATAAGAGACAAATCTGTAATGAATTTGGATAGAATTTAAAGTACCAAAATTTGTTTTGATATCATGCATGACTTACTTTTAATTGACTTTCACCTTTCAAGATAATGAATTGCAAGTTTGGATCGTTGCCATTCGCAACACATGTACAAGTATACACTTGTATTAACTTCATTTAGGACTGTCATACAGTGTTATTATGAAAATAAATTGTAAGCAAAACATTGGCCTGGGCCTTCACTCCCAGGTTTAAGTTGATTATTTCAAATTTCACATGATTGTTAAGACATATAAGTTTTCTGTCAACTACTCTGTAACCCAAAGTATTCAAGAATACGGCAACCTCAATATTTGAATATAGGACATTAATTCTTCTCATTCCTTTTCGGGGTGGTTAATAAAAAATATAAACCAAATGATTGTTGTTATTATTGTATATATGTGCGCGTTAACATGTCCAAAGGCTTCGTTAAATTGTACGGTGTGTCTTAATTAGTTTTAGTCTCAGTGAGACAAACTACTCATATAACTGGACAGACAATTTAGCGAAGACAGGGAGTACTGTGTCTGGTGTTTGAATCTGTATCTGGTATGAGTGAAGGTACGAAAACACACATTTATACATATATATGTAATTGAAATTGAGGAAAGAAAAGTGACATGTGTAGGAGTCGAACCCACCACCTCCCCGGCCCTGAATACTAGCCAGAGTGCTCTAGTCAGCTAAGCTAACGTGTCAACTGGTAGACTCCGTGTGTCGTCCTGGTGTGTGCCTTTCTATTCCTCGGTAGGTGATAAGCCAACTCGTTAACCTTTAACCTTTCAACTTAAGGATCCAATGGATTCTCAGATTCCCTGTCAAAGGGTAGCCAATTTAGGAATCGGTTTACTAAAGCAACGAGAATCCCAATAGCATGATGAGTGGCTTTTTAGCAAATCACGGTTTCGGTAAGACTCTTATCGATCAGTTTATTTCAGTACAAGAAGGCCACAGGCCAAAAGAGCAAAAAATGTTTAAAACGTTTCAGTTCATAGAGGGAGATTCCTCTCTATTTTTCATTGCAAAATAAATAAATGAAGCTAAATTATTTAAATAGGTTTCATTATCAGAATTCAAAAGTGAAATGAGCTTATCATAAGAAGAGTTTAAACAAAACTACATTCGCAACAATTCATCTCGAATGTGGACAAATGCTATATGAAATGATACTCGTAAGACCTATGTATGTATGTATGTATGTATGTATGTATGTATGTATGTATGTATGTGTGTGTGTGTGTATGTATGTATGTATGTATGTATGTATGTATGTATGTATGTATGTATGTGTGTGTGTGTGTGTGTATGTATGTATGTATGTATGTATGTATGCATGCATGTATGTATGTATGTATGTATGTATGTATGTATGTATGTATGCATGTATGTATGTATGCATGTATGTATGTATGTATGTACTGGAATGATCCATTTTACAGTACTTCGACATACTAGTATTTGGAGATCCTGGTTTGTTGCTTGCATGAAATCCTTCAAGTTCAAATACGACAATTACGATACAATTGTATATATTATCCTTTTACACGAAGAAATGCCTTTTACGGATTATAGTGAAAACAAACGCAGTATGCCGACCACTGAATTATTACGAATTTACCAATTTTATTTCAACGTTTTAAAACTTTCGTAAAACAAATTGGTCTGATTAAAGTGTACGAAAATACAATGCCTTGTCCATCCCCATTTTTCATAAGTTGTTGCATGGTCGATTAGACGATACAAAATGCACGTCTCTGATGCAAACATTTTCATTCCTCACAAAATACCAAGACAATCTCTCTCTCCCTCCCTCCCTCTCCCTCCCTCCCTCCCTCCCTCCCTCCCTCCCTCCCTCCCTCCCTCCCTCCCTCTCTCTCTCTCTCTCTCTCTCTCTCTCTCTCTCTCTCTCTCTCTCTCTCTCTCTCTCTCTCTCTCTCTCTCTCTCTCTCTCTCTCTCTCTCTCTCTCTCTCTCTCTCTCTCTCTCTCTCTCTCTCTCTCTCTCTCTCTCTCTCTCTCTCTCATTTTCCGACGTGACCCCCACTTCAAGTAGCGGTTGTCAAAATGAACTGTGTCACCAATCCCACTCACTCCCACCCGTCATTGCAAGTAGTATTTTTCAAAACTCTACATCTTTAAAGATGAGCTCTAGGGTGTCTTTAAAGACCATTCTATTTGTGATATGAAGAATGTATCTTAATAGTATGTGACCTTTCCATATGATTGTTACGATGAGCACTGAATCAATTTTACAAAAGATTATAACGAACCAGGTTTTTTCTACTCAGAACTTTGATTTAGCTTCCATTACTAGTTTATTTTCTACACTGTTTTGGTGAAAAACCTTGCCTTTCCACAAATAGTTTACATTGCATTGATTGAGATGCCATGCTGTTTACTACAGTAATGGTAATCACATCGACCATGACCTGTATATCATAACAGATAACAAGAAAAGTAATACATTTTGCTCCAGGAGATTATCAGCAGTTGTTCCAACTCGCCGCGTTTGATATGCACCCTCCTTGGTTGCCTGGAAGGGCCTAATACACAGTCAAAGAAGTACTGGTTTCAGATAATTTAATAGTGCATACACTTCCTCTTTTCATTCTTCACATCCACATATCTCCTGATGTCATTTCTATTTTTGACAGGAATTTACTACAATTAAAATACTGAATAGTGTTTATCAGTTGTAGACATTTGTGAACACTTTGACGTGTAAACCACATACATTTATCAATGATTTGAATACCAACGTACAATATATTGAATTGTACCAATACGATTGTACGATTTCAACAGTGGCAGTGTGGGAATTTTAACGGCCAGCCAAGAACAAGGTAATGATGGTGAATTTAAAACATTATTTCTCAGAGTTGATTTTCCGTTGTTTTAATTGGCAATAAATAAAAAATGTATCAGATGAAAGCTGCATTGATATGTGTCCTTTGCCATATGAATGTTATGAGTACGTAATATAAGACCGTGACGGTATTTCAATATATCTTAGGTTTCCGCCATTTCATAGCTTTATGTGTCCATGTAAAACTCCCAGAGTCCACTACAATCGTATATCATAAATCAAATAAAATCTTCAGCAAACGTTAGCGTTCACTTAATACTTAGGAAAATAAAGTTCATTACGTTATTGGTTGTGTTGAAGGAACAACGTTATCATTCCAACTTTTGAAGCTTGCGAGCGCAATATTTGACGTTCATCCTGAAATAAAGTTAATAATTATCTTCCAAATAGTATACGTTATACGTCAATACGGAATTAATTTTTCGTTTTCTTGTCTTCCTTCATTCTCTACTCATCTTGCTACACTTGTAGTTTGACGTAGAAGGCAGGAAGTAAAACAACAATAGTAAATTTCATATCGTTTGGTTTTTGGTTTGATAATTTAGAATTTTGATATTTGAAAACGCTTTTATAGCTTCGTATTTTGCATCATGGTGGTGGTGGTGGTGGTGGTGGTGGTGGTGGTGGTGGTGGTGGTGGTGGTGGTGATGATGATGATGATGATACACTTAGAATTCAAACATTTATAGACAACGTGTAGATATCTGTTCATCAATTTGGAACATCAACGACGCCGTATGCCGCTGGGTCGACGGCCAACTCCTTTTTAGTTCACTAACAGTCAATACTCCACTAACAAATTTGTCATGTGTACGTACTAGTCACACAAAGCATTGTTTTCATGTAAATTACTTATTACATTTCTGAACATGTTTACCTTATGACTCGTAGAACTTTATAGAGACATCGATCTACATTCAATACAACATTCTAGATTGCGGATTGCACTGCGTACTTTCATATATACATACTTCAACTCTTACTATATATTTTAATAGCACACTCCGTATTTTTATAGATACATACTTCTACTCTTTGTATATATTTCAATATTTTGTGTACATAGGACCAATACGAATTAAATTTCTTTTGAAAGATGATTATGATTATGGTGGTGGTGGTGGTGGTGGTGGTGGTGGTGGTGGTGGTGGTGGTGATGATGATGATGATGATGATGATGATGATGATGGTGGTGGTGGTGGTGGTGGTGGTGGTGATGATGATGATGATGATGATGATGATGATGAGCCACGTTTACAATATCTTCTTTGCACTGATTGTTATAATATTTAGCTGTTTTGTTTAATATATTTTCAATAGTTTTGCTTCCGTCAATTTCCAATGTTTTAATCTTATATCGGAAATACCTCGAATGGGAGATACTATTTCTATTGATCTCACCTTTCTTAGTCAACACCCCTAGATTTATGAATAGGTTTTCCCAAATGTGCATTTATCACGACTGTGACACTCAGAAAAGGGATGGGATGTCACATTGTTATCATTCTAATCTGCACATGACACAATCATGATGCATGTTGTATCTGCGCCGATATAAAATGTAATCATGGGATTGTAAAAGATGCAGTGTTGACAGATTGGTAACGAGTATGCTTGTACCAAGTATTCAGTACTATACAACAAGAAAATACAACGATGTCGGTGTATTCTATATGTTGACTCGTGGAGGAGCATAACGTTTTTAACTGCGATTACGTCAAATCTGTCAACGAATATTCCTACCATTGAAGGCGCACTTTAATACTTGGAACGTTGGGTGAGGGTTTGAAGATGCAGCAACTGTCTTAAAGAGCATTGCACAATGTGGCATATGACATTCTGTTGAAGGCAGTAAGAACACACGACGTACATGCGTTACTGATGACACAAAACTCGTCATATCTCTGAAAACCTACAATATATCTGGTGTCTCACTCATAGAAATATTCTTCATATAGTTATTGTAGATGTTCCATGAAAAGGTTAATTTATAGATTTGTATTATACAGTTAGTTCTTTCCAACTTTGTATTTACATCAAGGGAAGGCAAACAAACTACATTTGATATACATTGTGGCGGAGAGGTCAATATATCGATTTTGTACGGCAGTGTGAGAAGTGTTCTCGTGTATAGAAGATCTGAAGACCAAAGTCATACCACAAAGCAATAGTCTCGCACCGTTTAAACAACTGCTGGATAAATTCTCTTGGCGATGGCTACCAATAACAAAATAGGAGTCTGTGGAACAAGAAGCAGTCGTCATTCGTTGTCAAGCAGTGCTGCTTCACAAACTGTATTGAATCTAAATGTTAATCGCCAGCTTGAGTCTTCTGATCTAAGTCGCTTTTTACAAATGTTTAAGATGATAGTTATACTGACAGTTCCGATTGTCGCCTTGGTGATACAGTCGAGTATCTCCGTGGCCAATACAGCCTCTACGGAATTTTTAACTACTACGTTAAAGGACGCCGTTAACCAAAACCAACTTACAGCAGAAGTAGTAGACAATCTACAAAAAGAGCGTGGACTGAGTGCCATGTATCTGAGTTCAAACAAAACTACGCTAACTGCACGTGAACGACTCCAGTCACTTTACCCTGACACTGATGCTAAGATAATGGCAATGCCAGCTTGGTCGCCCGGACAACTGTTGATCGGAGAAGAAAATGTAGATATCAGAACAAAATTTGGTTTACTAAACTTCATAGATATATACAGACACGTCGTACAAGATGAACACACAGACATGAGATTTGAACAGATTATCAAGTATTATACTAATATCAATGAAGCACTTATGGTTTTAGCAGTTACTCGCTTGGTGAATATACAAGACGGGCGTCTATGGCCATTACTAGTGGCTAAAATTTCGATCCTTACTGCTACCGATTACATCGGAATTTCAAGAGCACTGGGCTCAACTTACTACGCAGGGTGCTCTTTGACACAGGAAAATAGACATTGGATCATAGAAGGGGATTCTCGAGGGAAGATGTTGATGGCTGATGCTTTTAGGTACCAACCTTCGGTGAAGGACATGTACTATTCACTACTAAATGATGAATATCCATTGAACGAAACTCTTAATGACATGGCGCAAGAAATATACTTAAACAAAAACCCTTGTGAGAAATATGGAAGAGAAAATTCACTACTTATGGCCGACTACTGGTTCCAAAACACCACCTTGCACATTAATATTTTGACTCAACTTCAAACTGAAACCCGGGACATGATCAATAAGCAACTGGGAGAAATGGTACAGAATGCAAAGACAGAGTTTGTAATCTACGTTACGTTGTTGTTTGCTATAACCATAGGCAGTTTGTCACTGGGTGTATGGTATTCCTGTAACATCTATTACTTGTTACAAACCTTAACAACCTTCGGCAGAACGGTCTCTGAACAGACACGTCAGTTGACTAAGGAAAAGAGAAAGACAGACGACTTACTCTACCAGATGTTACCCAAATCAGTTGCACAGCAGTTGAAAACAAAGAGATCAGTGGATGCCGAACATTATGACAGTGTTACTATATATTTCAGTGACATAGTTGGTTTTACAGTAATCTCGGCCAACTCTTCTCCGATGGAAGTTGTTACTTTCCTCAACGCCTTATATAGGTAAGTTGACCAGAAAAAACATACTAAAATAAGGAATGTCAAAAATATTTAAAGGCAAGAATTACAGAGTGCAAACAGTGCCAATCACATTTATAATCTACAGATTACTTGTAGAGGAAACCCTCAATAAGTTCTAACGATTACTAGTAGAGGAAACCCTCAATGGGTTCTAAAGATTACTTATAGAGGAGACCCTCAATGGGTTCTACAGATTACTTGTAGAGGAAACCCTCAATGTGTTCTAAAGATAACTTGTAGAGGAAACCCTCAATGGGTTCTAACGATTACCAGTAGAGGAAACCCTCAATGGGTTCTAAAGATTACTTGTAGAGGAAACCCTCAATGGGTTCTACAGATAACTTGTAGAGGAGACCCTCAATAAGTTCTAACGATTACTAGTAGAGGAAACCCTCAATGGGTTCTAAAGATTACTTGTAGAGGAAACCCTCAATGGGTTCTAAAGATTACTTGTAGAGGAAACCCTCAATGGGTTCTACAGATTACTTGTAGAGGAAACCCTCAATGGGTTCTAACGATTACTTGTAGAGGAAACCCTCAATGGGTTCTAAAGATTACTTGTAGAGGAAACCCTCAATGGGTTCTAAAGATAACTTGTAGAGGAAACCCTCAATGGGTTCTATAGATTACTTGTAGAGGAAACCCTCAATAAGTTCTAACGATTACTAGTAGAGGAAACCCTCAATGGGTTCTAAAGATTACTTGTAGAGGAAACCCTCAATGGGTTCTACAGATTACTTGTAGAGGAAATCCTCAATGGGTTCTAACGATTACTAGTAGAGGAAACCCTCAATGGGTTCTAAAGATTACTTGTAGAGGAAACCCCCAATGGGTTCTAACGATTACTTGTAGAGGAAACCCTCAATGGGATCTACAGATTACTTGTAGAGGAAACCCTCAATAAGTTCTCACGATTACTAGTAGAGGAAACCCTCAATGGGTTCTAAAGAT
Source organism: Glandiceps talaboti (assembly GCF_964340395.1). Lineage (NCBI taxonomy): Eukaryota > Metazoa > Hemichordata > Enteropneusta > Spengelidae > Glandiceps > Glandiceps talaboti. Next base: position 1,783,588 of record NC_135555.1, on the reverse strand, counting down.
TACTTGTAGAGGAGACCCTCAATGTGTTCTAAAGATTACTTGTAGAGGAAACCCTCAATGGGTTCTAAAGATTACTAGTAGAGGAGACCCTCACTGTGTTCTAAAGATAACTTGTAGAGGAAACCCTCAATAAGTTCTAACGATTACTAGTAGAGGAAACCCTCAATGGGTTCTAAAGATTACTTGTAGAGGAGACCCTCAATATGTTCTAACGATTACTAGTAGAGGAAACCCTCAATGGGTTCTAAAGATTACTTATAGAGGAGACCCTCAATGGGTTCTACAGATTACTTGTAGAGGAAACCCTCAATGGGTTCTAACGATTACTTGTAGAGGAAACCCTCAATAAGTTCTAACGATTACTAGTAGAGGAAACCCTCAATGGGTTCTAAAGATTACTTGTAGAGGAAACCCTCAATGGGTTCTAAAGATTACTTGTAGAGGCCTCAATGTGTTCTAACGATTACTTGTAGAGGAGATCATAATGGGTTCTACAGATTAGTAGTAGAGCTGCTGAGGTTTTCCTAAATTTTGTGGCAAATATCTACATTTTTTACAATTTCTGACAAAATAAATGTATATAGACAATGTCTTACACCTTTAAGAGTGGCAATTCTTTCAGAATATACCTGAACAGAGCTTGTGCGTACATATGCATGGCTTTCACTATATCTGGCAAGCTTATCATGTTCCAAATATGGTAGCCACATTTGTCGTCAAAATCGACAGTTCGCACAATGCCAAAGGATTTGACTTAATATTTTGGTAAGGTAATTTAATTGGTACCAACCTTGACCTTCTAATTAGAATGTCGCTAAGTGTACGTAGTATCAACATATTACTTTATTTCCTCCGGCTATTAACTGAGCGACGGCAGCTTACAGGGAAATTAAATACATGAATGACGTCATTACTAAGCCTTACACTAGTATACCATTCTACCAAAGTACCTTGTTGAGGAAATGTTGGAAAACAATTACACTTCTTATTTTATTTCATATTATGATTAAAATTTTAAAAAAAGTGATATTATGATTAAAATTTTAAAATAGTGAACAGCTTTTAATAAAACTTGGCAAAATATTTGTTTTGTTTTTTTATTTTAATTATAACAAGTATAAATGGGGGTAATTGGTACATTTCTGAATATAGTAGAGACACTCCTCCCTCGGACCATGACCTAGATTTCTCCTTAGAAACGTCTATTACTGCATAACACTTTACACGCAGAAAGCTTCCTTCTTGAAGAAGGTTAATCTGTGTAAAGGCTTTCTGAGTGAAGCCAAAACTTTAAAATAAAAGATTTTATCTCAGCTGAGTATTTTACATCCGTGAAAGCCGTTCCCTGCTTATTAACAAACCTGCTACCTACATCTTAGTATACGAAGTGTTATCACTTTGTGATTGAACGGGGTCTAGTTTGATATATCAAAACCATTGATAAACCTGCTACATCTTATTAGTATACGAAGTGTTATCGCTTTGTGGTTGTACGGGGTCTAGTTTCATATATCAAAACCATTGATAAACCTGCTACATCTTAGTATACGAAGTGTTATCGCATTGTGGTTGAACGGGGTCTAGTTTTATATATCAAAACCATTGATAAACCTGCTACATCTTATTAGTATACGAAGTGTTATCGCTTTGTGGTTGAACGGGGTCTAGTTTTATATATCAAAACCATTGATAAACCTGCTACATCTTATTAGTATACGAAGTGTTATCGCTTTGTGGTTGTACGGGGTCTAGTTTTATATATCAAAACCATTGATAAACCTGCTACATCTTAGTATACGGAGTGTTATCGCTTTGTGATTGAACGGGGTCTAGTTTCATATATCAAAACCATTGATAAACCTGCTACATCTTAGTATACGGAGTGTTATCGCTTTGTGATTGAACGGGGTCTAGTTTTATATATCAAAACCATTGATAAACCTGCTACATCTTATTAGTATACGAAGTGTTATCGCTTTGTGGTTGTACGGGGTCTAGTTTTATATATCAAAACCATTGATAAACCTGCTACATCTTAGTATACGGAGTGTTATCGCTTTGTGATTGAACGGGGTCTAGTTTCATATATCAAAACCATTGATAAACCTGCTACATCTTAGTATACGGAGTGTTATCGCTTTGTGATTGAACGGGGTCTAGTTTCATATATCAAAACCATTGATAAACCTGCTACATCTTAGTATACGAAGTGTTATCGCATTGTGGTTGAACGGGGTCTAGTTTTATATATCAAAACCATTGATAAACCTGCTACATCTTAGTATACGGAGTGTTATCGCTTTGTGATTGAACGGGGTCTAGTTTCATATATCAAAACCATTGATAAACCTGCTACATCTTAGTATACGAAGTGTTATCGCTTTGTGGTTGAACGGGGTCTAGTTTCATATATCAAAACCATTGATAAACCTGCTACATCTTAGTATACGAAGTGTTATCGCATTGTGGTTGAACGGGGTCTAGTTTTATATATCAAAACCATTGATAAACCTGCTACATCTTATTAGTATACGAAGTGTTATCGCTTTGTGGTTGTACGGGGTCTAGTTTTATATATCAAAACCATTGATAAACCTGCTACATCTTAGTATACGAAGTGTTATCGCTTTGTGATTGAACGGGGTCTAGTTTCATATATCAAAACCATTGATAAACCTGCTACATCTTAGTATACGAAGTGTTATCGCATTGTGGTTGAACGGGGTCTAGTTTCATATATCAAAACCATTGATAAACCTGCTACATCTTAGTATACGAAGTGTTATCGCTTTGTGGTTGAACGGGGTCTAGTTTCATATATCAAAACCATTGATAAACCTGCTACATCTTAGTATACGAAGTGTTATCGCATTGTGGTTGAACGGGGTCTAGTTTTATATATCAAAACCATTGATAAACCTGCTACATCTTATTAGTATACGAAGTGTTATCGCTTTGTGGTTGTACGGGGTCTAGTTTCATATATCAAAACCATTGATAAACCTGCTACATCTTAGTATACGAAGTGTTATCGCATTGTGGTTGAACGGGGTCTAGTTTCATATATCAAAACCATTGATAAACCTGCTACATCTTAGTATACGAAGTGTTATCACTTTGTGGTTGAAATGGGTCTAGTTTCATATATCAAAACCATTGATTGTGTTTGTACGATAACAACTAAAATGGCTCAACCCCCACCCCCAAAGTAAATGAATTTAGTTTTTTACCTTCCGTAAGGAAGGTTATAATATACCGATGAAGTCTGTGTGTCTGTGCGTGTGTGTGTGTGTGTGTGTGTGTGTGTGTGTGTGTGTGTGTGTGTGTGTGTGTGTGTGTGTGTCACCATTTCCGAAAAAAACGGCTGCATCAATTCGAACGAAATTTCATAGACATGTTCCGTAGGGTAATGGCCAGAACTGATTAGGTTTTGATAATAATCCGGTGAATATTAATGACCAATTTGAGTAATTAATCGATCAAACGAGTATAAAGTTGGCTTCAGATTCAGAGTCAGATTCAGATTCAGGTAGCATTATCTTATGAACGTTATATGAGCATCAAATGGCCTCAGATCCGAAGACACCCGACGGACTCAAAGCTGAAATAATACCGTTGAGACTACAGGGAAGGATTCTGCTTCACTGTAGTCGGGTGTTTTCGGATCTGAGGCTATATGATGCTCAATATGACACTACCTGAATCTGAATCTGACGCCAATTTTATACTCTTGCTCTACACTGAGAAAGACTCTGTTTTCAGGGGTTTCATGCCAACCTTATCTTGTGTTTCCCTTGGATCTGCACTCCGCATTGGCTGGACAAACATGAGAAAAAAGAAGACTGGGGCAGGGTATTTTAGTGATTCAAACTCACCAGAAAACATTTTTTTTCTTGGCCTTAAAATAGGTTTACAATGAGCGCGGAGTTCACAAACAGGTGAAATATTTTCTTTGTTTCAATTTCGTCAAATATGGACTAATCATTTTTAAATTTCACACACTAATGCGCAGATGAATAAAGAGAAATCGTGTCTTTTTAGATTTTCGATTAGTAGTTTAGGAAATATTATATTGACCTCGAACCGTCTCCTTTTTACCGTGTTCTTTTCCGATTTCTCTAGATAACAAACTACCGCTGTTTGTTGCAAGGCTTGTACATAATCATTTATCTAGCTCTGTATCTCAGGATATAAATACACTTCACATATTTATCAAGTGTAATGATCTATAATCTATACCCAACGCAGATGAATAAAGAGAAATCGTGTCTTTTTAGATTTTCGATTAGAAGTTTAGGAAGTATTATATCGACCTCGAACCGTCTCCTTTTTACCGTGTTCTTTTCCGATTTCTCTCGATAACAAACTACCGCTGTTTGCTGCAAGGCTTGTACATAATCGTTTATCTAGCTCTGTATCTCAGGATATAAATACACTCTCACATATCAAGTGTAATAATCTATAATTATTTCCAAATGTGTGTGTGGTCAAAATATGGAAAATAGACCAAGTCTCGCCTAGCCTAGGAAGAAAATTTCGCGACAATGTATCAATAATGGTGACCTATACATTGACCTATATAATTTCGGCAGGTTTATTATACATTTTTTTCTGAAATTTATTACAAATATCGGCTATTTTTATTACAATTGTCGTTCACAGAATTTATTACAAATGTCGTCAGTTTATTACAAATTTCGGCAATTTATTACAAATGTCGGCAATTTTATTACAAATTTCGGTTTATTACAAATTTCGGCAATTATTACAAATGTCGGTTGTACAGCGCGCCACTCCGGCCACTCAACAAAATCTTGCAATTTTCCCGTAGTGTGTAAATGTGTAAACTCGTGGTGGGACAGAGGACAAAGTTCGACATGCACATGGCATATCCCGGGTATGTAGGGGATCACGAAAGCCGAGTGAAGTCGAGGATGGCAAGCTTTCCTGTGCTGGGAATAGGAGGTGGGCATTTCAACAACATTTTTGACAACTAACTTTCATTGGGACTTGACGAATCACAGATATAGAGCTAAATTTCTTGCAAAAATCATGAAATTGCAAGAGTAAGCTTATACCCTTACGGAAGGCATTCAGTTTAAATCTGGTTATCCTACAATGTACTATTGATGTTGCCCCTTAAAAGATCGACCAGGGCTTACAATTTCAGTGAAGGTAAATATATCTGATAATTGTATAGATTCCAAAAAATCAGAACTACTTCAAGTAGAATCTGAGCTCATTGAAAAGGGGCGTAGAATTTTGCCGTTGCACAAAAAACAACTGTGTTCTAAGATATCCTACATACTTCATTTTAAAAGCCATACTTCATTTTAAAAGCCTGTTAATATATTTGTACACCAATAATCGAAAGACATCACTATAATTGTTTTCTGATGAAGAACATAAAATCAAAATGAAATGTTCCTATTTAATATTTTGAAACCTTTACCGCCAACTGCCTGTGTGAAGCCTGTATGAGAACAGAGAGGTGTTATCCCATTGTTACTTTGCGATATGTAATGTTTATGAATTGAACTGAATTACGATGACCGCCCTGCATGTAGGCTTGGTGAAATGACTGCCTTAGTTATCACAGAAACCATTACTCTGCTTGAGGATATTTCTAAAGAATCGCGTAATGTGGGGTTCATAATTTGAATCTTCCTTCAATACGATCAGACGTGTAACATAATTCCACACCATTTCTTATTTTCAATAACTATTAATCGTATCAAAATTGATTCAATTTAATTTTCTCGGCTAAACTATACAATCTATTATACGTGTTGGTTGTTTGCGTCAAGAATCACGACCCAGATGAGAAGGAATCAGAAATGAAAGACTCCTCCACAATGATAATTACTAGTACGATATTCACATTGACATTTCAAAACGTTATAAGATGAGTTTCCGGCATATCTGTATGGCTATGATTACCATTTATAAATGGAAAGACATATGTTCTCTATAATCCAGTGCCCACCATCGTGAAAAGAAACTACGTCAATCCGACTGCAATTAGAGTAATTTTCGTACAAATTGTTAAAGTTATTGGATGAATTATTTGATCTCGTCAAAATGTTTCAGATATAGTCAATTGGTATTTTATCAACGGGTTTTCTATCTATCTATCTATCTATCTATCTAATAAATTTATATAGCGCCAAATATCCAAAGAAAACAATGTTCAGTGGCGCTTAGAGTTAGAAAGGAGATGAAAAAGCTCTCTGAAATATGTGGGTTTTCAAGCGTCTTTTGAAAATGTTAACATTGGGAGAGGTTTTAATGTCCAGGGGTAGAGAGTTCCAAAGTTCAGGAGCTGCTGAAGAGAAGGAGCGGCGACCATAGGAAACCAGATTCCATTCCATTTTCACTCCATTCTACGTATAAAGTTAATCTTCCATTGATAATATGATGTGCTGCTTTGCAATATTATTCTAAGTTTTGATTTTTAGTCGTTTGTAGTTGTATCAGCACAGTAACATGTGTAGTCTGATGGCTTGCTATTTTCATACAAAAGTTTGTAAAATGTGAATGATTTAGGACAGGATAATGTGCATGATGCATAGCAACTAACAGTGACTCAAATCGATGAGAAACCTGAATTGAGCTATTCCTGTACACCTTAATAATCAACCCTTCCCACCCCAGCCCGGATTGAAGAAGACGAGAAAAAGTATCAATGCAATATTAGGCTGTGGTATTACTCACACAAATTGTCTTGGCATATAACGGCGTTAGGGAGCCTTCGGTAATTAAAAGGGGGAGGGCTGGGGGAAATTAGGCCCGGGCTGTTGCGTAAAATATTATCCTCCCCCGATTTTGCTGTTCTAAAAAGTGATCCTCCCAAATTTGTTGTCAACAACTGAGGTCAACATCTCCACCATATTATCCCTAATATCTTACCCAACTGTTCCCGTTTTACTCCTGTGAGACCCACTGTAACTTCTCTCCTCACAGCATACCTGACAATTCACTGTAACAGTTATCAGCAGTGAATGATTGACACGGATATTACGGTACCTAACCCTAGCCCTATCCCGATGTTGCAACAATGGGGTGCCAAATTCCCCCAAAATGCGAAATTAGACAATATACTGAGTGAAAATGAAATGTGACCCTCCTCTTACCCCAAAATATGGCCCTCCCCCGAGATCCGATTTGTAAAAGTGAAACACCCCCTCCACTCCCCCCTTTAAATACTGAAGGCTCCCTGATATCCCGATCCAAAGGTTTCACTGCTGATTGAGTGATCTATATAAGTATGCCAAGAGACAAGAAATTAATCTGTACCGTTCTTTTCAAACTTCTTTTCAGTACGTTTGACGAATGCATAGACCGATATGCTGTGTATAAAGTGGAGACTATAGGCGATGCCTACATGGTAGTATCTGGGTTGCCGGAGAAGAATGATGTGCATGCGGCCTGGGAAATAGGCTCCATGTCTGTTGATCTTCTAGAAGAAGCCAATCGTTTTAGAATACCCCATTTACCAGATGAAAGGCTTGGCCTTCGCATTGGAATGCATACAGGTAAAATTTTATCGTCGTGTATGTATGTGTGTGTCTGTGTGCCTGTGGGTGGGGGCGTGCGTGCGTGTGGGCGGGCGGGGCGCGCGTGCGTGCGTGCGTGCGTGTGTGTGTGTATGTATGTGTGTGTGTCTGTGTGAACGTGCGTGCGTGTCTGTCTGTCTCTCTGTCTGTCTCTCTGCCTCCCTGTGTGTGTGTGTGTGTGTGTGTGTGTGTGTGTGTGTGTGTGTGTACATGTATGTCTGCCTGTGACTCTGTGTGTGAGCACGACATTCGTGTAAATTTTAATAAAAGAAATTCCAAATTCATTGCCAAATGTTGCAGTAGCTTTTAAATTTAGAGTTACAAAATTTTGGGCACAGCTTCAAAATCGTTAGCACAAATGATTTTGCTGGTCTACTACTTGACGATGTTTGAAAACAATCTTTTGCATGGTCGCTCTATTTTATTCCCTTTGAACGATTCACCTATATAATACCAGTACCTCCTTATCTCTGAGTCAAATCAAGCAATCCCCACACATTCAGACAGACAGACAGACAGACAGACAGACAGACAGACAGACAGACAGACAGACAGACAGACAGACAGACAGACAGACAGACACTTCATGCACCATATATATAGCTCTACTGAAACTCAGTTCAGTTTTGCTAGATGTTTCTACTTTATTGAAACCCACTCAGTAGAATGAAAAAGAGAAAACTGGCATATTTTGGCAAATAATTGGAAGTGTACCCTAAAAACTTAGACGAAATATCCAAATTTTGGTTGACAAACTATGACAGCTAAGGAAATAAAGTCTAAAATGTCTTACATCTTAATTACAGGTTCTTGTGTTGCTGGTGTTGTCGGTCTCAAAATGCCACGTTATTGTTTATTTGGGGACACGGTAAACACAGCCTCTAGAATGGAATCCACTGGCAAAGGTAAGCTAATTCACAGGCTATACCTTGCAACGTCGTTGCCATCGGTAAAAGGAGAAAAGTTACATACTAATAATGAAAAGATAATATGTTCTCGTGAAAATTTGAGTTTTTTTACACAAAAATTGGCCACATCCTTTTGAGCAAAAACACTGCCATTTACTTGTAATCATCAACTCACGCTTCAGGTCCGGAATACTTTTCCCACTCTGTATTTATTAGCATTGTAAATCACGCCGAAGACATTTAATTAATTATTCTACTTTTCAGCCTCCTGTATTCATATTAGTAAGGCAACAAAAGAAGCCTTAGGAGATTACACCGACTTTAGTATTTTGTCACGAGGAGTAGTCCACGTCAAGGTAAGCCTTGTTTGTTTTTACATCAGTTTAAATAAATGTCAGGTATCTAATAGACAAGCGTTCAAAAACACATCGTGATTTGTTATCACTGCTAGAGTGGGAAACCCCCTATGTCACTCGTGGTTAATATAAATAGGGAGAAGGTTAAACCCACCACGTACCCGCACAAGTGAAATTAAATTGAGGAAAGAATGGAACCACTTTGAGGGTACGGTTCCTATAGGTGCCCCCCCCCCCGGTAGGTGCCGCTTTTCTTTTCCTAACGTTCCTCAATTCCATTTATTTTTTTTAAATATCGTTTTCGTTCAATGTATTACCGTAAAAATAAATGAATTGTTATGTCCAAAACTGTTGTATCGATATCATTGTTTGATTCTCATTCCATTAGAAACACTATTTCCTGAGTTTAAAACCCTTTAGTCTAGTTCCTATACGGTATCGTTACCATTTACACCTCCACTCACAGTATAGTCAAATTCGTTACTCTAGAAGTCCTGAAATGCATGAGATGAAATTTAAAATTCATTCACAACCACCAACATAGTCATTAACATCATGTTTTTTTGTTAATCAATCACAAACTTCTAACCAACAACACAGTCCCTCATAAAGTTAGTGTTTATTGGGGCAGTTATGTAATGCCCAAATATGGTATATTTGTAGCAGATATAGATGGGGTTCACTGATTGGATGAACAACTTTTTGTGCTGATTGAGGGACTTTGACCAGACGTGGTTTAGTTACAAAACACGTTGGCATACAGACTAACGACCCTTAGGCAGAGACCCTTTGTATTATGTTAATAGAGTAAAAGTGAATAAATTGGCTTTGTTCATGCCGAGGAATAGAAAGATACACACTAGGACGACACTCATTTAGACGTTAGAACAGTCGACCAGTCAGTCTGTCTGTCTGTCTGTCTGTCTGTCTGTATGTATGTATGTCTGTCTGTCTGTCTGTCTGTCTGTCTGTCTGTCTGTGCGCACACGCGTAAACCTTGTTTCACCCTTCGAAATGATAAATATGACAATATATAACCCATTGTTATAAATAGTACCTGATATTGAAGGTTGGAATAAATTTTAACACACAACATATTATGGCTCTGAGATATATGTTGCAAAAATCGATGGTTTTCTCATGTATAATGCACAAACAACTTACAAATTAAGGTTAGGACATATTGTCGTGTATGAGGTATTGACAAAGACCCCAGTGGCGTTAATTTACGAATAAATTTTCAAGAGGTCATATGACCTATTTAAATATCAAACTTTGTTGGTATCAAATTCCAAAATTCTCTATAACATTTTTAGTCTGCAGTTCTGAGGGGACTTAATGAAGAACTACAAGTTAATACACAGTCATAAGGCTCAAGAGGACAGCAGCAGCTTCGTCTGCATGGGGTATAAAAAAATAACACGAAAAGAACAAAACACTGCTGGATCGAAGTCTTCCACAATGAACATCATAGTTTTCAGTGTTGGTTATGAATTCTGAGTATAATAATGAAATGCTATACTTTATTTATAGTATTGAACTTAATTTTTCAAACTTCATATGCTAAAATGAGAAAATGTAATTTTTTACTTAACAGGGAAAAGGTGAAATGGAGACATTCTGGCTTGAACGCAAACAAGAGAGCAACCTAACCAATCAAATCAAATGTGTTGACTGGGTTCCATGGGCTGAATAATTCATATTGGTATCAAAGTTAACTTTTTCATTTCCATGTGATGGACAAACAGCCTCCTTAATACTTTCCTCCAACAGGAAAATTGCGGCGATGCTTTGCCAGTAACAGGCACTCATCATCCTGCTACGAGCCATGTGGTTTCAATAAACTATTTGCCGTGCCATTTCATGCCCTAATATGTGCACACTGTTGTCCTACTCATTGAAGACGGATATCTACCTGACCTGAATTATATTTCCGTACTAAATGCAATATTGGAGAAAATTGTAGCAAAGCGTTTGGCAAAATGAGACGATCGGCAAAACAGACGTCAAGTGAAGGAGTATGAATAGAGAAAGTGTGATCAAGCAATATATATATATATCTGCTTTGCTTTAGCTCTACTAGTCAAAAAAAAATGATTTCTAGTTGCTCTTGACAAAAAAAAACCCGTTGTCATGGTGGCCTAAAAATGATTTTGGGCCCAATTCCTTCCCATATATCAAATGGTTTACCTCAGACCTGTTCATTCATCTGATACCCTCACAAATGTCTTTGAACTTCGTGCTTCAGTGTTGCCTAATCACGTAGCATCAAAATGTGTAGCAAAATTACTGCTTCATGATGTATCAAATATCAAAGTTCAGTTTTCTTCACCAAAGAAAGGAATTACACTGAAATTACGCGAAATAGTACCGTGTGGGTGATACCACTCCCCGATAGCGTGTAATTATCTGGCTTTGAACATGGACCTTACTAAGCTATGATTTTAAGTTTCATTGCTGGCCTTCTTTCAATAATGGAGCATTAGGTAGATTTAAAGATTCGTAGTTATGTATACAAACTTTGCTGTGTCATGAATTTGTAATTTATACCGTGCTTGGGTTGAGGCATGACGCTGTTTATACATGTCACCAAACACCTAGTTTAAGAATTGAATATCTTTCATTTAATACAATAATTACATATATGTATGAAGGCAATAGGTACTATCTCGTATGTCTAGAGACGTGATTCAAGTTGTAGCATCCTTTGTTTCATATCCCAGGATGCTCAAAATAATGCATAACCTATTATTATCTTAGGACGTTCATCTTGTATGTTTGACTATTTGTAATTGTAATGACCAAAAGAGTTTTTCGTCTCGGAGCTGTGAGCATTGCTCTCACATCATGGCTCCGGATATGTGTAAGGCCGAGAGGCCGAACTCAAGGTTAATACGAAATAAAGTCTATGTTCCAGTTTTACTCCATACATACTCTCGTGTGCAGTTTGTCTTCTACTACACATATTTTGCTGATCCTAAGTTATCACCAGGGTCATAGCCTGACCAAATTGCCAGGGGGCAGAACTTTTTTCATTTTTATAGTGATGGGTACAAAAAACATATCTAGTATACCGCCATGAGTATCTGTTTATTTGCTGGTTTATTTAATTATTTTATTTGTCAATATAATTGTCGTTCGTTTGCTTGTTCATTTGTCATTTATTTGATAGTTTATTTGTTTGTTTTTGTTTTGTTTTGTTTGTCACACGGTTCCTGGGTCCCCTGTGGTACTCTATGGCTTTCGATAATGCGTATGGTTTGAAATTGTTTGCCTTTAATGGCCTCCTACAGGTCCTTATTTTTTATTGTAAATGCTTACTGTGGGAGGAGTGTCCCCCTCCCACACCCTCCCCACTAGCTATCATGGGGGATGCTGTTTCTACCCAGAATCAAGATTGAAAGAGAAAACCCTGCTGGCTAAGAATCTCCAAGTATTGGTTACAGCCCAATGTGAGACCTTTTTCGCAAAGCCCACATATATTTGTAAAGAAATCACTCATTGTTATGTATGGATGCTGAAGTTGATTTCCACTGTACATCTCTGAAGTGAAGTGGGGAGGGGGATACACAGTAAAATATGTGTAGCCGGGAGGGGGAGGGGACTACAAAAATTCTTGGGTTCATTTCGGCGGGGGTGGGGGGTGGGGGGTGGGGGTGAAATATTTTGAGTGTGAAAGTTTTTTGACCAATTTTTTAACTGGAATTTCTTTATAAAGAAACATTACAAAGTATGATAACTGTTTATAATCTTATGGTTTTATTTGTATTGGTCAATTCATGGTACATCCGACTATAGTGTTTTCTCTACTTGTCACAATTGTTTAAGCAGCATGTGTAAAAGTACAACTGGTAACAGTCAACTAACATGTTTTCACTGCTTGCCACAATTGTTTAAGCATCCAGAACATGTGTAAAAGTACAACTGGTAACAGTCAACTAACATGTTTTCACTGCTTGCCACAATTGTTTAAGCATCCAGAACATGTGTAAAAGTACAACTGGTAACAGTCAACTAACATGTTTTCACTGCTTGTCACAATTGTTTCTAGCATCCATATCCAGTACAAAAGTACAACTGGTAACAGTCAACTAAAGTGTTTTCACTGCTTGTCACAATTGTTTAAGCATCCATATCAAGTGTAAAAGTATACTGTTACATTTTGCTTTAATTATCAGCCCAGTATGTGGCATCTCTCAATCTGTAAACAATGTTACAGTACAAAACGCAAATTGATCATAAAACCACAAGATACTGAACATTGTCAGTGTATTAAAGAAGACAAGGACATCTCATGTATCATTATAGATAGTCACAGTTGGACACTATCATTACACTGAATTAGATTGCTGACAACATTGTTTGCAAATTAACTAAAGTTGTAAAGGCTACATGCCGCAGTCGTATCATTATACCAGTGTTACTTTACAATGGATATGCCATAAATGATTGAGTCAAGAAGGGAATGCACTTTAGTTGACTGTTAATAAGTGTTGTATTGATTTCATACATATCAATTACTATGATGATAATTCACATACTACCTAATGTTAACAAGTCTTCATCAAAGACATACCACCCAACCAATGTACTAGAGTATATTTTTTCAGACAAATATGGCCATTGTTCACACACTAGCCTTCAAGATAATTCATGTGTCCAATGTTATCTATGTATGATTTCAAAGACATCAGCTTACCCCCAACTTGTTTACTTAGTGTAATTTGTGACAAATATGGCCATCTTTCAGTCTAAGTTACATCAATTTCAAAAATAATTGATGGGTCCAATGTTATCTATGTATATGACTTTATCAGTCACATTCAAGTACTGTGTGTCACACAAGAAAAAGATCCACTTTGACCTTTGTAGTATTTGACCTTTGACTACAAAGGTCAAAGTCAAGGTCAAATCTCATCACAACAGAAGAGACCTATGTGTGAGATATTATTGGAGGAGACACCTAAATGAAGTCTCCATCTATTATATTTCATATGCAATAGTACAAATAATTGATTATACATCTAACAACAAATATGGCCCCTATTCTGTCAAGAGTTGTATGACCATTAAAACAATTCACAGTAAATATGTTCCATTATGTTTTGTTACCTTTCCACAAGCATTTAAACAAATCGACCATCCTGTAATATTGCCAGATGCCAAAATAGCAGAATTTTGATATTTGACCTTGAAGTTCAAGGTCAAATCTAATGAAACCACTGGCTAGATCATATCTAATAACATGGGTATAAATTTGCACGAAGTCTCTATATATCATAGTTGTTTAGCTATTGTGCAAGTAGTCATTTTTACAACAAATATGGCTGTCATTTGACCAAATTTGAAATTTTGCAAAACTAAAGATCATGCTCAACAAAATTTTATTTCATCAATCAACTTCCAATATTTCGATGACTAACAGCAATCTTCATCTGGGAATGAGGTTTAAAAAAGGTTATGACCTCATGTAATATTTTGTTGCACTGTTGATTGCTGAAATGAAGTGTTGTTGAGAATTCTACACAGTGAATGAAATCATTTGAACCTATATATTATGCATATAGCTCAGAATGGTATTTCACCTATGTTTGTATCAGGTCTGCATAAATGTGGCAAGTTCATGCCAGTAATACAGATGTAAAAATAACATGGAACCCAACATAGTATTCCCTTTGGACTTTACAGAAAGTGTATTCTGCAGATGAATAGTATTATCTAGGTTTAGAATCCATGTATGATCAAAATCTTTACATATTGGCTAGCATTGGTATATCAGGCTTGCTCAATGTAAGATTTCAAAACACCAAGATCTTTCGGAGCTCTGCCAAGATACTGTAACAGTCTTATATAGGTTGTAAATAGCCAAGTCAACAGCTGATCAGTTCTGGAGAAAAAAAATAAACATCCCTTATAAATACATTGTATGAATGAAGGTAATATAATTTGTATGGTGCTGAACAAATCCCATTTTTAATAATAATAATTATAATGTTAGTGTTTATATAGCACTTTCCCATTCCGCACTCTGTGCCTTTTTACAATTATTACCCCTGGTATGGACCTTCACAGCACAACAGACCTTTAAACGTCCTCAATTCCCTGGAAAACATCAATCCATTGCAGCCTTTGTAAGCGCAGAGAATTAAAGCATTCACATAGCAACCTCTAGTCTATCGAACCAGGTCCTTAATTATACAGCTAGGTTCACTGAGGCACAATTGTGGTTGAAATCTTGCCCAATACAATAATTCTAGCCATTCAGAAACAAAAGGCAGCAACGAGTCTCAAACCTGCCATTTGCAGATTCCAAGCCAACCATTCTAACCATTCAACTATCATGAGTTCACAATAACGGTTTAAGCCTACATGTAATATGTGTCCTTTAATTAGTCAATTTGTAAACAATGCTGCAAGCTAAGGAACAGCTGACTGAGTGCAATATGCTTGAGGCGCAGCAAGCTAAGGAACAACTGACCGAGTTCAGTGTGCATTAAGTGAATGATACCATCACAACTGTATTATATTTAGCTCTTGGTGAGATCTAATCAACGTTCTATGTCGTTACTTGCATTTCACTACTAACATTGTTTATAGGCTGGCTACATTTACAGCCAACATGTACTGGGCTTATAATGGAACACTGTTATTTTACACTTGACATTAACGCTATAAATGATCATGGCACACACTCAAGTCACTTTACTTGGGTGTTATTGGCCCGCGGGTATGAGTTGTAGTTCAAGTAGCGAACGCTTCAATAAGAACAGAGGTCTGAGTGAATATACAATGAAAACACAAGATCATGACAAAAATCTTGGTTTGTTGTCAATAAATACATCCTTAAAACAATTTTTTACAGGTTGAGGGAGGAGGAAATCAGTTTCAAACTCAGTACATCGGAACCAGTTTGATATGTTCTACACTGCATTAACTGTTTGTTTGGTAGTTGTGTATGGCAAGTTTGATATGTTCTACACTGCATTAACTGTTTGTTTGGTAGTTGTGTATGGCAAGTTTGATATGTTCTACACTGCATTAACTGTTTGTTTGGTAGTTGTTTATCTGTTCTACACTGCATTATAACTGTTTGTTTTTTATTATTATAAATGCTGACATGATGTGTAAACAATGAAAAAGAGTGCTTTGCTCAGAAAGCCTGATAACTTTTACAAAACAAAGGGATGTTTTAACAGGGCACAAGCTGAGTTGATACATTTCTGGGGTGTACTCTTAGCAGTGATTATGCATTCTAGTTATTCAAGCATATTCAACCATTGCTTGCTGTTGGCAGAACTCAAACCTGAAATAATACATAAACCATTTGCCAACATAAGTTATAACACACATACTAAAATGTTCACAAAACTGTTATTATGCTATCAAGTGTTCTAACAATGCCAAAATACGATTTCAGTTCCAGTGACGGCATGCATTGACATTTAACATTACACCAAGTATTGTTTGATAATTATAGCTTTATATTTGTACTCAAGTCAAATAGTTTATAGTTTGTTCATAGTATCACATGTGAAAAGACCCATCACAATGATGGATTACATAGAATGAAGTCTGAACACTATAATAACACATGACAAAAATTTCATCTTACCTAAGAGTAAAGTCAAACAGAAATCTTTGCCATCTTGCCTTGGATTTGGTAATAAAGCTTTTCTTCTGCAGACTTTCCTCTGTTCCACCTATAGCACTAAAAATCACAAATGAAAATAGAAGAGATGGGTTTGTTGGTGGCCGAGTAGTTAGCTCACATGACCCTTATCACTGCAGTCTGGGTACTCACCCACCTGGTGTCACCTGGCTTTGATAAAAAACTTAACAATATTGTCTGTAAAAAGGTGTAATGCTCAGTTTGCCCCCTACCAAACGATGCGGGTTTATCCAGTTTTCTCCTACTTTGAAACTAGGATACATAGGTGCTGCACAGGGAACTGGGTGTGATTTCTTTATTTATCTCTCCTACTTTTCTTAAACTAAAATGAAATTCAAGGTGACATACAGAGGTCTGTCCTGATCAACTCTGAATTTAGAGATTATATCCAAACTCTGAAGGAATATTGCAAAGAAAGAGTTTACATGTACATATTACCAATGAATAAGGCATGCTAGATATTAATGCTATAATCCTTGCAATGCCTCTGGTGACATACATGCATTTACTCTATCACGACATCATGAAACCGTAGCAACCAATGGCTTTGTGCACAACTGATACTGAAATCTGAGCTGTTATTTTTTATAAAGAAGGTATTGCTTTTCATATGTAGATCTGCCAAGTACATGTAGTTTTGATGTTTCATTTTTTTACCAAAACTCAGAAATAATATGCCTTTTAATAATTGTATAATCATTTCATCAACAACTCTCTATCTATATACCCCCAGAAACATCATTTCAGAAAATTAGCCAGGTTAGTAGTTTTGAAGTTTTAGCTTTTTGACAAGAAATCCCATTTTTAGGCTTTGTTTGCATATCAACAATCAGGTCATAGTGTCTTCAATAATTCTTCATCTGGACACATCTATAAACATTCCCATCAATTTTCAAAAAAATCTGCCCAGTAGGTTGGAGTTTAAATTTTGACCATGTAACACTTTTATGCACACACAAATATGCACACACACATACACACACACATACATACATACATACATACATACATACATACATACATACATACATACATACACACACACACATACACACATACACACATACATACATACATACATACATACATACATACATACATACATACATACATACACACACACATACATACACACACAGAGAGACATTTCGTGATACCTAAAGCACTACTGAATCTCAGTTCAGTTGTACTAAAAACGAACTATCTTACAAACGGTCATTTCTCAATATCTAAATATTATATTTAATATGCATGCCTCAGAAAATATGGATTTCAAATTGCCTTACTTTTCTTTCCTTCACAATTATGTATTATCCCTATGATTGCTCACTGCATGGGTAAAATTAGTCAGCCTAGGGGGGTTAACATCTTCATTCAGTAATGAGAATTCAAATGTTTCAGGACCCTGGGGTGATGCAAATACGAGTTCAAGGATGACATATTTTCCACCTTCACTATTCTTAATGGCGTTCACCAAGGAGGGGTTGGGTTTTATCTCCATGATTTTTTAATGTTTTAGCCACCGTCTGTCTTCTTGTAGAGCTGGGTGTCTGCTTAATAGTAGACTTTTAAATCACATTTCATGTGCTGATGATTTAATTGTTTTCAGCCGTTCTAGCAAGGGTGTACAAAATCTTATTCATGTTTGTGAGATTTATTGCATCGATATTACCTATTATCAGAAAGAAAAACAGTTTGTATGGTTATCATGCCCAAACATGTCAGGCTTTTGAACACCCTTGCTATTTCTTTGAATATTAATAAGCTTTTGTCGTTTGTTGATTCTTACAAAATATCTGGGTGTATTTGTTCTTAGTAGCTTCATGGATGATACTTGATATTACGAGATAAATGTGTTTATTCTACATATGTGGTAACTTTCTGTGCAGGAATATTGTGGTTTTTGTCTAGTCAAATTAAGGTTAGGTTATTTAAGTCTTTTTGGTTTTTTGTACTATTTTGTGTTGTTGTTATCTGTTGTCTAATTTTAAATTGAAAACATACAACAAAGTTTGAGTTGCATATAATAATTGTTATACATGATTTGTTAATCTGTCCAAGTAGTGAAGTATAAGTTCTAGGTTTGTTTCTTCTACAGTTTTGTCTTTTGGTGAACTTGTCCGTAAAAGTGTCTACAACTTTGTTAAGAGAATGGCAGACACTAGTAATGTTTATTTACAGTGTGTTTAGTCATGTATGTACTGTGATTCTCTCCAGTGCAGGCATTGGAGAAATATTCTCTATAGATTTTTGTCATTACTTTTTATGTTTGTTTGTTTGTTTGTTTATAAAACTCTCCAGCCTGATTCAAACAATAAATAATAATGATCATTTTCACATCATTTTTTCTCAGCAATGAATAGAGTTTACACCATTATAACCCATATACGTTCTAAATGGTCTTATTCTTTTCTACATGTATGTTGCAAATGTGTTTGCTTTTGTCATTGACTGAAAAGGAGGGCGTGTTTTTTGTGTGAAAGGAAATTTATAATCATGGCATCAATTTAGATGCTGCATACACTGTAAATCCTTACCATCGTGCCATCAATGTATATCTATCTACAGGCATTCCCAAGTCTCGGTTTATGGAACGAATTGTATTTATATTCCTGAAAATGAACAAAAAAAAACTCATTTAATAACAGAAAATTACACCTAACTTATGACCAGACATTACACTGGTTTTAATCTAATTTAATACTTAGAATCTACCTTGTTGATGTTGGGTTATGTCACAGACACTTGTCTGCGGTTATGTGTATTAGAAAACATACATCTATCTGAGTAGGGTATATGAGAAAACTCAGTCAAATTCATCCAGCAATGTAGGTTCTAGGGTACCATACATTTGGATACCTATATATCAAGTTATCCACTCTCTGCTTTAATCCAAGGTACAGGTCTCTATTTTGAAAACTGTATTGTCTGGAATACAATCACATGACAATAATTGGAAGGCGCTAGGATAATGAATTGTTCACCGACAGTCACCTGACTCTGTCAAGATAATAATACAATAGCAGTGCTATCAATGAAACACATTTGCAATATTTTTTCTTACAGACTGTTCGATAGAATTAGTTGCTAATATATGAGGGTGTTGTTTTCTTTCATGATGTTAATATTCTCCACAGTGCAAGATAAAATATACAACAAAACTGTGACGTGAGCAAAGTTAGTCTTAAAGGTCATGCATGCAAAATTCTGGCACTTTTGCGATGCAATTTGTGCAAATAACATTTGAGCTTTTCGATAAGTTCAGCTCTTTTGATACACTTCACAACTCTAGCCATTCACCAAGATACACACCCTCCAGACACACATCCCAATATTGTAGACTTTCATTCTAAAGAAATATGTACATTAAAGATTAATCTGAGCACAGATGAAATAAAAGTGCCAATGGTGTTGTAGCACAACTGTTTGTGATTGTGTGGGCTTGTTGCTGTTATTTTTATGATATGCACCATCGTCTGGCTGTTGCTATGGGCGTGGCCTTATTGCTAGGCATGCTTGCATAAATCTTTTGAATGTTTATTCACTTGGCTACCCTTCCAAATTTTCATCTTTGCAATATAAACCATCATTTGGCTATTGCTATGGACATGGGCATGTTGCTAGGCATACTTGCATACATTTGAATCTTTAGTCACTTACCTACCAATCCCTGGTGTTATCTTTGTAATATGCATCATCATTTCACTGTTGCTAAGGGTGTGGCCATAGTTGTTAGGGCCAGTTGTGTCAAAATGTTTTGAACAGTAACTGCAGAATAACACCTCCAGAAACATCCCCACTAAGTTTCAGGCCCATTCATTGAGTAGTTTTCAAGACCAAAATGTCTAAAATACCTCATTTGCATAGCAACGATGGGATCATAATGTTGAGAATTCACATTCAGTTCTTAAACTAAACTTCCCTAAGGATTCTACTACCAACTTTCAGCCGAATTTGCTCAGTAGTTTTGGAATTATAGATTTTTGACCAAAAAATACATTTTTAGCCCTAATTTGCATACTAGTATTACTGATGGGATCATCATGTAAAGAATACTTCTTAATCTAAGCATCCCTAACAACATTCCCACCAAATCTCAGCCCCATCTGCTCAGTTTGGAATTATAGACTTTTGCCACAAGTCACATTTTTAGACCTAATTTGCATATTACTGACAGAATCACCATGTCATAAACAATTCTTAATCTACACACCCACAAGAATGTTCCCAACAAATTTCAGGCTAACCTGCCAAGTTGATTTTGAGTTAATAAGTTTTTTAACCAAAAATCACATTTTTTTGACCCAAATCACACATCTGTGATGCGATCATTTGATTTGAACAATTTCCCAACTAGACACCCAAGGTAATACACACACCACATATCATGGCAATTGGTCCAGTAGTTTTTGACTTTAGTTGTTTACACACACACATCCACACACATCCACACAGACAGACACTTTTCCATGCGAATAGCACTACTGAACCAGTTCAGTTGTGCTAAAAACCCAATCATTTGACTGCTGCTAAGGGCATAGTCATAGTTGCTAGGACCAATTACATAAATATGCCACACTCACAATATGCAGACTAACACTTTTAGAATCATTACCAAATTTCATCCCCAGTAGTTTGAGAGGTATAGTTCAATACCAAAATCACTTGCATCATCTACAAGACAGAGACAGACAGACAGACACACAGACAAACAGACAGACACACAGACATTTTACCTTGAACCAATCTATGGTTCAGTTTGTGTTAAACTTTGTTAGAGAATGTTTCCAAGCAACCTCAAGGAGAGATTAATTGCAGTAAGTACCCCATACAAAGTTTAATGAGATTAAACACAATAATTTCTGTAGATTCCTATCTGCCTATTAAAAGATATTTCACCATGTATTTTTAGCCCTAATTTGCATATCGCTAATGGAATCATCATGTAATTAATATCATCTGTCCATACCCAGAAATAGCCCTGTGAAATTCCAAGTATTTTTGGAATTACAGATTTTGACCAAAACGACAAATTGGTATTCCTAATTTGCATACCACTGATGGGATCATGTCATGAACATTTCTTAATCTTAACACACCTAAGAATGTTCCACCATATTTCAGATCAGTACACCTAGTACTTCTTGAGTTTACGTTTTTTTTGACCAAAAATGACATTTTTTGGACCCAAATCACACACCTGTAATGCAATCTTTTTGCTTTGAACAATTTCCCAACTAGACACCACAAGTAATGTGGGCATACCAGGGCAATTGAGTTTAAGTCGCCCACACACAGACAGACAGACATACATACATACATACATACATACATACATACATACATACATACATACATACATACATACATACATACATACATACATACATACATACATACATACATACATACATACATACATACATACATACATACATACAGACATACATACATACATACATACATACATACATACATACATACATTTCTGTACATACATACATACATACATACATACATACATACATACATACATACATACATACATACATACAGACATACAGACATACAGACATACATACATACATACATACATACATACATACATACAGACAGACATACATACATACATACATACAGACATACAGACACAGACAGACAGACAGACAGACAGACAGACAGACAGACAGACAGACAGACAGATAGACAGATAGATAGACGGACAGACACCACATGATGGCTATGGCACTTCTGAATCTTATCAGTTCAGTTGTGCTAAAAAACAGTCATGTATTGATCATTCCTGAACATGTTGAAAGAACAATCATTCAATTTTCTACAGGACTTGATCATGATTTCTTGTCATTCGATCTGTAACACATGAATGAGAAAGTATACAAACTTTCTATCCACACCATATACTACAAGTTAATTCCTCTCAAGGCTGTCACCTCCTTTACAGACTGTCACGTCAATCCATGAGAAACGCCATGCTGCAAGCACTTTATTCCTCACAAGGCTATCACTTCCTTTACAGACTGGCACGTCAATCTATGAGAAACACCATGCTGCAAGCACTTTATTCCTCACAAGGCTATCACTTCCTTTACAGACTGTCACGTCAATCCACGATACCCAAGGCAGTGAACATGTACATAGGCCTACATGTTTCATTCACAAATCTGTGTCATACAAATATACAATGGTCTACATGATATCTCAGATGACTAGTTTAGTGGTCTGAGATGATACAAATAACCTACTGCATACTAGTTACCCATATGTTCTACCTGAATCATACATTAAATATCTGGTTTGACCATTCACTAACAATGAAATGTCTTGTCTTGGCTTAACTGAACCAATCGCCTCTAACATGGCTTTAACATGCATAAAAATGGTACAGTACAGAAATAACTTGAAACACTGCTATAATACAAGTTAGTGAATACTATACTCTTACCTAAATACCAATATCATTGGCCTTGGTAATTCTTTCAAAATTTTCATAATTTGATCAAAGTGCTGCTGAGCCATTTTCTGCATGTACTTCATTTGTTCTTTACTGAGTTTTGTTCTGATATGCATGCCACGTCTTGCCTTCAAATTCAATGGCCTCTGCATGAGCATTTCTGCAAAGGTAAAGTAATCTAAAGAAAAAAAAAAAATATTGCCGTTTCAACAAGCTGCAGTTGGACCATTTTTTACCTTCCATAAGGAAAAGTTATAGTATGGTCATGTCTATCTCTGTGTGTGCACACGTCTGTCTGCCTGCCGTTCTGTCATTATTTTCTCAAAAACAAAACAAACAAAAATGGCCAAAACAGATTAGGTTTTGGTAAAGAAGGAAGGCATGCAGTTTACAACTGGTTTGTAACTGTTTTGTTAGATTTAATGATATACACAATCATATAATGAATCACCTTTTAGTAAACTTGTGTGTAGCTGTACACATATAACATAGTAAGAAAAATGTAATGAATTTACATTTTACAGTAGGAACCCTAAAATCAGAGTCTCCATCAATGAGAACTCATTGACTTTGACACACAGTGCAATCATTCACAAGACACGCCATGTTGTAATTGGTTACTTCCTCCAGTGTACTACAAACTCAACCTCAAATCTTAAAGTAAGTCACATGAGAATGTAATCACGTCATCATATTTATCTCAACATTCTAGTAGCATTAACTAATGCTGTTGGTGGAAGAGCAGAATGTTGTGCTAAAGAAAGCCATCTGACTACAGTGGGGAGAGATATCGTACAAAATGACCACATGTATAGTTACCAGACTAAATGGCTGTTATCATATGGCTGAACTAGTATTATGCTGGTAATCAAGGCTTCAGTTTTCTATTAGAGACACAAACTAAACGTATTGTCACAGCACATTGATACAACTGTGATAAGCTATTGAATGGATGGACTTTGGTTTAATTATAGTCTCAGTAGGGCAGTTCTCTGAAAGCTAGTTACATAAACTTGCAGTGAACTGTTTTGGGACTTCCAATGTTTACAGTATCTTGATCACAGGGTGATTAGATTTGCACAACCGCTATCACCAACTTATGTAAATCTACCACATTGAACAACAATGGTTTTAGTTTTATGTCTATCTTAGCCTCCTCATAAATTCATCACCAACACCATGGAATTCAAACATTTGGGTCTAGCCTATGATAAACAGAGTTCTCTCTATACTACTTTTAGTTAAAATAGATAATACAGGAGGAATCACTTCCTGGAACTCAATTTCATGCAACAGAAATTTAATGAGACAAGAATTCTTGGAATATACTTCTACAAGTACTCTCTCGATCCAAGAAAAAGAAATTGTGGATTAGAATTGTACATAACCTTCTACTCCTAAAGCTGTTGCAAATTTCTTCATATTGGCTTCTTCTTTCAGGACGATAGCTCTCCAAAAATTACAAAGGGATACTCTGTCCCTACAGAATGATAAAAATACATTAAAATTACAAAGGGATACTCTGTCCCTACAGAATGATAAAAATACATTAAAATTACAAAGGGATACTCTGTCCCTACAGAATGATAAGAATACATTAAAATTACAAAGGGATACTCTGTCCCTACAGAATGATAAAAATACATTAAAATTACAAAGGGATACTCTGTCCCTACAGAATGATAAAAATACATTAAAATTACAAAGGGATACTCTGTCCCTACAGAATGATAAAAATACATTAAAATTACAAAGGGATACTCTGTCCCTACAGAATGATAAAAATACATTAAAATTACAAAGGGATACTCTGTCCCTACAGAATGATGAAAATAAAATAAACTACAAAGGGATACTCTGTCCCTACAGAATGATGAAAATAAAATAAACTACAAAGGGATACTCTGTCCCTACAGAATGATACGAATACATTAAAATTACAAAGGGATACTCCTACAGAATGATAAGAATACATTAAAATTACAAAGGGATACTCTGTCCCTACAGAATGATAAAAATACATTAAGTCATGGTGTGGAACTCCTACATATTTTTGATCATTTTGCTTAAAGTAACAAGTTACGCATGTGTTACGCATGTCTGCTGTCTTCTTTGATTTTCTGGGGTTTTTTGGATTTTTTTTCACCTACACTATTAATCATAGCTATATAGGAAACAATAAGCTATTTTGTCCTTTCCTTCTTGCTTTTGTTCTTGTGCTATTTGATTTCTTATAAGGGTTTAGTTAATGTGGTATGTTATTATTTAAGCTTTACTTTAAAATATTTGGTTGATGTCAGTTTTAAATAAATAACATTACCCAAGGCATGGGAATGTAATTCATCTCTCCTTACTAATGAGGTTTAGTGGGTTTTTTCTGTATTAAATTTTCGATTCACATTTCAGAAATGTTGTGGAATTTAACAGCAATTGCTTAAAAAAAGAAAGATGAGCTTGAATCTTAGTGTTCTGAAAGAACTGCCAGTCTCTTAACTTGTGCTAATGCTTGCTGAATCGATGTTTATTGGTGAGCACCCTATTCACCCCACCATTCACTTTTTAAATCCTGTCCATAGGAATTATCGTTAGCATTATTAAATTAATGAGGGTGGACAGTTCTGTTATAACTGACCGACAGAACATATTGAATGAAGAGATTGAGTTTTATTGGACTTCTACAAAGGTATGGAAGGAAATTGCATGCATCAAACCCTACCATTTGTATATCTCACAAATCAACAATAATACGGCGTATTCCGGTTATCGAACTTCCGGTTGTTTCGCAGGAAAGTATCGCGAGAGGGCGCACCATATCTGACAAAGTGAGGGCCAGAATTTTCGTCATGACATCTAATAGTATGGCGATGTATGAAGCTGTCAACAAAATGGGCGTAAAAGAACTCCGTGCATTCATAAAAGAGTGGAAAATTACTACTTCTAAATCTACTAGATATCGCCAGAAATGCTGTCAACTTGGTCTTGAAACACTAGAAAATGATAATTTTCTGAGAGAACGGAAGAGGAGACGAATAGTGGATGTCAAGCATCAAAAGATAGAACTAATCGACAGCGGAAACATTGAAAGTTGGACGGAGGACCTTCGAAATATACCTGATGTAGACATGATAAACATATTTCTTTACCTTACTGGTGTCTGTTGCTGGACAAAAGAACGATTAGAAAATTACAAATCTGACAACAGCTTCCAATCTGATTAAAATCCGATGTAGATGTTGGCTGATCGTTCATTGCTATTTTACCTTCGTTATTTTGCCTGAATTGACCTTCTTGGTACATGTTTACATTTTTTAGCCTGCCTGATCGCCTCCTCTACGATCAGGCTAAAAAATGTAAACATGTACCAAGAAAAATAATATCAGGCAAAATAACGAAGGTAAAATAGCAATGAACGATTAGCCGACATCTACATCGGATTTTAATCAGATTGAACAGCTTCCAGCTACAGTCATTGCAATATTGAGAGTTCGGTCGACAATTACCAAGCCACATGTTTATATTGTAACTGATGTCGCCGCATACGTAGGCCTTTCTTGTTTATTAGTACAGTGGTGTAGCACCACGGGTGAAATCATAAAACTTTGTCCGGAAAAAACCATTTCATGTACTGGTTATAAGTTGGCATAAACATATGTGTATTGATATACTCAACTTTAATATCACACTTTGGTTAGCTTGCTATTCTTCATTCAGGACCATCAGTGTATAAAAAACCCCATTGAAGTCGGCAACGAATCATAAATATTGTTATTGTGATTGATGTAGCACACCGCCCACCCCTTCAATGAATGGGCCTTCCATGTAACGTTTACGTGGTTCACTCATCATACCGTGTCTTATACCGATCTGATTAAAATCCGATGTAGATGTCGGCTAATCGTTCATTGCTATTTTACCTTCGTTATTTTGCCTGAATTGACCTTCGTGGTACATGTTTACGTTTTTGTCCTGATCGGTAGAGGAGGCGATCAAACATGTACCACGCAGGTCAATTCAGGCACAATAACGAAAGTAAAATAGCAATGAACGATTAGCCGACATCTACATCGGATTTTAATCAGATTGGTTTTATACAAGCTGCAATAACTGTAGCGTATATTGTGATTTTGAAGGTTCTTTCCTCTGTTTTTGTACCTTTTTCCGTTCCGATGTTTGACTGGAAGCAATCACTACAATTTCTCCAACGGTAACGCAAATGGACGAGGTCACACTGAAAACGTGAGTGAGATGTCAGTGTACTACCCGTTTCAAAATGTTGCTACTTTTGGGTTTTCCTCACGTTCGAATTGCAGAGCTAAAACTTACGCGAAATATTAGGAGAACGAGAGGTTAATTTGCTATTTCGTTATTTGATGGGCGATAATGCAATATTATAGCGTAAAGTTACGGGGAATGACAGACAATCTTTAGTCAGTGGTTACGATGCCTATAGACTCTATGCTTTGCAACAATGCTCTACAATTCTGGCCCTCACTTCCGGTTCTAAAACAGCGCCCCTAGTGGCCAAACAATCATATCTTTTATCTTTTCGGGGCTTTTTCGATAACCGGAATACGGCGTATTGAGATATGTACCAGTTCTATCTATTTGTGATTGATACAACTGTAGATGTGTTTAAAATCGTGGTATACTTCAATGTGAATGCCATATACCTTGATCAGGAGATTTACTAGAGGGAACGTATTGATAGCAACATGAAGCTCATTAGCACTGATGGACCCTTCACAACTGTCATGTTTTATATCACTTAGAGGACTATGTCAAGTTGAGAAGAAAATCGCAGTGGTTTTAAAGTGAGAAGTAATGGCTTTTCATCAAACAAATAAAGCTTACAAATCTAGACTTACTTATAAATACTGTATGATTGAGGAATTCTATCTCAAAATGATGTCGTTTGAAGATAGATGAAATGAAATTTGACAGCATGTTCAATTTGCTTTCAAATTCCATTTGATCCATTTCCAAATGACATCATTTTGAGATAGAATTCCTCTGCAAGACTTTCTGGCTGGTTGATTTGTGCAATATCATGTCATCCCAGAATAACGGCATTATGATGTAGCTGACTGAGTTTCAAAACAAGTCGGAAACACACACACTGTTTTTTTACATCATTACTACAAATTAGATAAGTAGAAAGACTTACTTTTTATCAAGTTCCTCATAAAGTCCATGGTCTAGTAAGACAAGTTCAGCTTTGTTATCTTTACCATGGCGTACAAAAACTACAATAAAATAAAACAATCAATATTAAATTTTATGGTCCAGATATGAGTGTGTATGTCAGAAATGCTCAATATTAAATTCTATGGCCCAGATATGAGTGTGTATGTCAGAAATGCTCAATATTAAATTCTATGGCCCAGATATGAGTGTGTATGTCAGAAATGCTCAATATTAAATTCTATGGCCCAGATATGAGTGTGTATGTCAGAAATGCTCAATATTAAATTCTATGGCCCAGATATGAGTGTGTATGTCAGAAATGCTCAATATTAAATTCTATGGCCCAGATATGAGTGTGTATGTCAGAAATGCTCAATATTAAATTCTATGGCCCAGATATGAGTGTGTATGTCAGAAATGCTCAATATTAAATTTTATGGTCCAGATATGAGTGTGTATGTCAGAAATGCTCAATATTAAATTCTATGGCCCAGATATGAGTGTGTATGTCAGAAATGCTCAATATTAAATTCTATGGCCCAGATATGAGTGTGTATGTCAGAAATGCTCAATATTAAATTCTATGGCCCAGATATGAGTGTGTATGTCAGAAATGCTCAATATTAAATTCTATGGCCCAGATATGAGTGTGTATGTCAGAAATGCTCTACTTCAGGAGGGCGTCATCATAAGCCATTCTATTGATATCACACAAAGGATTTTATGCTATACCGGTAATACATTTGAAATAAATAATAAATTATTTGCTAATTCATGGTGACAGTGTTGAATGTAATATCTAGATATTATTTCCCAATATTTTGCTTCATTCAGCCAAGGAAAATACGAATGAGTTAAGGGGCCTCGTAATGATGATTTATGGCTAAATGAAGAAAGATATAGTGGAATAATATCCTCTGGTATAATTTACGAAAAATTGAAAAAATAATGTTTGAGTAATACAGAACCAGTGATGCAGACACAGGTTGCCATGATATAGAACAACCAGGATATATACTCCATATTTCATGTTGGCGTGTGCATGGTATAATGAAAATTAATCTCTGCTTGGATAAAAGCTAAATGCTGTAGCACAGAGCAGATTGATATTAGCAATTACCTTATATGGGCAAAGTGTACTGAGGCGTGATACAAGATACTGTTGTATCGGTACAGTTTGTGATTCCTATATGTGTATATGATCTTAAATTAAGCAAGAGAAGCTTTCCAAATTGTATTGCAACAAAGTAATTTAGTAGTGGGGGGGGGGGGGGGGGGCTGATTCTTACAAAAGGTTTTATATAATTCATTTCTTACCATTGCCTGGATGTGGATCTGCATGAACAAACCCAGTGTGAAAGATTTGTTCAGCAAATATTCGTATAAGTTTCTCATCAACCTATGTGAGAGAGAAAGGAAACATAATTGAAAGAAGATTATCACCAAGGTATGATACTGCCTATATTGGGAAACATACAGTGTGAAGCCAAAGGTTTGTTGAAAATATGTTTTGAGTCAAATTATAATAAGCATGGGTACACACCCACTGTAGTTGTGCCACTGATTTTGAGATAATCTAACATTCCATCATAATAAAATGTTTTCCATATCCATGTACTTTGGCCATGTTCTTTCATTCTATAGAATATCTATGATTCCATTTCATTTCTATCAAACTTCTTGAAAAAGCCTGCTAACAGTTATAGAACAAGAGCTGGGCAACAGTCATTTGTAATTCCAAGAGTCAGTGGTATGGGTAAGAGTTCATTTGCCTACACAGACATTGGTCTTTGAAATAGTCTCCAAATCGCAGTGAAACAATCTCATACAAAAAATAGTTATAAAAACCATGTCAAATCTTTTCTATGGAACAAACTAGGGGTTAAAGGAATATAAAAATTTTGTGGTATCTTACTCTTTTTATAATTATGAGTCTAGTAAATGTGTATTTATCACTCTAATTAGTTTTCTGTCATGTCTACTGTAATACAGTTTTCTATACCATTGTTGTCACCGCATCTTGAATTTCCCTACGAGGACCACATTGGAAATATGAGTTTTTAAAATAATTTTGTTTATCCTCGCTGATTTTTTATACCTTGTACTTTGATACAACTTGTATAAATTATTACCTAAGAAATTCATCAAACCATAAGTTGTGAAATATCAGAAATTCAAGCTGTACTCAAGTACAACTGATACAATGTATTACTATTCTGACTGTTAATCATATACTTACATCTGCTACACTCAGTCCCATCTTTTGTATACTTTCTATTCCCACTGTTAATCATATACTTACATCTGCTACATTCATTCCCATTTTTTGTATACTTTCTATTCTGACTGTTAATCATATACTTACATCTGCTATGCTCAGTCCCATCTTTTGTATACTTTCTATTCCACTGTTAATCATATACTTACATCTGCTACATTCAGTCCCATCTTTTGTATACTTTCTATTCCCACTGTTAATCATATACTTACATCTGCTATGCTCAGTCCCATCTTTTGTATACTTTCTATTCCACTGTTAATCATATACTTACATCTGCTACATTCAGTCCCATCTTTTGTATACTTTCTATTCCACTGTTAATCATATACTTACATCTGCTACACTCAGTCCCATCTTTTGTATACTTTCTATTCCCACTGTTAATCATATACTTACATCTGCTACACTCAGTCCCATCTTTTGTATACTTTCTATTCCCACTGTTAATCATATACTTACATCTGCTACATTCATTCCCATTTTTTGTATACTTTCTATTCTGACTGTTAATCATATACTTACATCTGCTACACTCAGTCCCATCTTTTGTATACTTTCTATTCCCACTGTTAATCATATACTTACATCTGCTATGCTCAGTCCCATCTTTTGTATACTTTCTATTCTGACTGTTAATCA
Source organism: Glandiceps talaboti (assembly GCF_964340395.1). Taxonomy (NCBI): domain Eukaryota; kingdom Metazoa; phylum Hemichordata; class Enteropneusta; family Spengelidae; genus Glandiceps; species Glandiceps talaboti. The sequence goes on along the minus strand of NC_135555.1, from coordinate 1,752,523 downwards.
TATACTTACATCTGCTACATTCATTCCCATCTTTTGTATACTTTCTATTCTGACTGTTAATCATATACTTACATCTGCTACATTCATTCCCATTTTTTGTATACTTTCTATTCTGACTGTTAATCATATACTTACATCTGCTACATTCAGTCCCATCTTTTGTATACTTTCTATTCCACTGTTAATCATATACTTACATCTGCTACACTCAGTCCCATCTTTTGTATACTTTCTATTCTGACTGTTAATCATATACTTACATCTGCTACGTTCAGTCCCATCTTTTGTATACTTTCTATTCCCACTGTTAATCATATACTTACATCTGCTACACTCAGTCCCATCTTTTGTATACTTTCTATTCTGACTGTTAATCATATACTTACATCTGCTACGTTCAGTCCCATCTTTTGTATACTTTCTATTCTGACTGTTAATCATATACTTACATCTGCTACGTTCAGTCCCATCTTTTGTATACTTTCTATTCTGACTGTTAATCATATACTTACATCTGCTACACTCAGTCCCATCTTTTGTATACTTTCTATTCCACTGTTAATCATATACTTACATCTGCTACACTCAGTCCCATCTTTTGTATACTTTCTATTCCCACTGTTAATCATATACTTACATCTGCTACATTCATTCCCATTTTTTGTATACTTTCTATTCTGACTGTTAATCATATACTTACATCTGCTACGCTCAGTCCCATCTTTTGTATACTTTCTATTCCCACTGTTAATCATATACTTACATCTGCTACATTCATTCCCATTTTTTGTATACTTTCTATTCTGACTGTTAATCATATACTTACATCTGCTACATTCATTCCCATTTTTTGTATACTTTCTATTCCCACTGTTAATCATATACTTACATCTGCTACACTCAGTCCCATTTTTTGTATACTTTCTATTCTGACTGTTAATCATATACTTACATCTGCTACACTCAGTCCCATTTTTTGTATACTTTCTATTCTGACTGTTAATCATATACTTACATCTGCTACACTCAGTCCCATTTTTTGTATACTTTCTATTCTGACTGTTAATCATATACTTACATCTGCTACGCTCAGTCCCATTTTTTGTATACTTTCTATTCTGACTGTTAATCATATACTTACATCTGCTACACTCAGTCCCATCTTTTGTATACTTTCTATTCTGACTGTTAATCATATACTTACATCTGCTACACTCAGTCCCATTTTTTGTATACTTTCTATTCTGACTGTTAATCATATACTTACATCTGCTACACTCAGTCCCATTTTTTGTATACTTTCTATTCCACTGTTAATCATATACTTACATCTGCTATGCTCAGTCCCATCTTTTGTATACTTTCTATTCCCACTGTTAATCATATACTTACATCTGCTACGTTCAGTCCCATCTTTTGTATACTTTCTATTCCCACTGTTAATCATATACTTACATCTGCTACACTCAGTCCCATTTTTTGTATACTTTCTATTCTGACTGTTAATCACATACTTACATCTGCTACATTCATTCCCATTTTTTGTATACTTTCTATTCTGACTGTTAATCATATACTTACATCTGCTACATTCATTCCCATTTTTTGTATACTTTCTATTCTGACTGTTAATTATATACTTACATCTGCTACATTCATTCCCATTTTTTGTATACTTTCTATTCTGACTGTTAATCATATACTTACATCTGCTACGTTCAGTCCCATTTTTTGTATACTTTCTATTCTGACTGTTAATCATATACTTACATCTGCTACGTTCAGTCCCATTTTTTGTATACTTTCTATTCTGACTGTTAATCATATACTTACATCTGCTACACTCAGTCCCATTTTTTGTATACTTTCTATTCTGACTGTTAATCATATACTTACATCTGCTACATTCATTCCCATTTTTTGTATACTTTCTATTCTGACTGTTAATCATATACTTACATCTGCTACGTTCAGTCCCATTTTTTGTATACTTTCTATTCTGACTGTTAATCATATACTTACATCTGCTACGTTCAGTCCCATTTTTTGTATACTTTCTATTCCCACTGTTAATCATATACTTACATCTGCTACATTCAGTCCCATCTTTTGTATGCTTTCTATATCTACTACTTTACATCCATCTATATATTCCATTGTTAGCACTCTCTACAAAATATATGAAGAGAAAAATATGTTACATAATAACTTTTATAAATCTGACGTTCCAATTTATCCTTCAAGCCCTGTTCAGACTTAGACCCTACACTATGGTTCAGACATAGACCCTACACTATGGTGCAGATTAGGACCCTACACTATGGTTCAGACATACACCCTACACTATGGTTGAGATTAGGATTGATATTAAGTATGCAAAAATAGTTATCTGCTAGCACTATTAAAACATTGGCTCATTTAATCTTCATGACTCCACTGATAAGATAACACTAATACTAGAAGTAGAACCTGGGATTGAAACCTTAGCCTTTAATCATGAAAAAAAGGGTGTCTGCCAGAGCTGGCCCGGAACAACAGAATAATCCCATGTAATCTTCATGGCGCCATGGCTTAGCTAAAAAAATATCAAGTATCTATGGATGCTGTAATCTCCAAGCCTGTTGTGTATTCTGAAGAGAATAACTAATGAAAAGTGGAATAACTACAACCAAGGCACATTGGAAAAATAGTTACCTGTCCACTTGTAATTTACATAAAATTGTAATATGTGAAAAGTGATTGACATGATATAATTTCCAGTGTAGACAATTGGTGACCAATTGGACTAATCAAAGCTGAGAAGAGGGCTGTCTATGGCAATCTTAACAAAGGCCAGGTGACAACAAGTCACTTTCAAAGCTGAGAAGAGGGCTCTCTATGGCAATCCTAACAAAGGCTACAAGCCACTTTCAAAGCTGAGGAGAGGGCTGTCTATGGCAATCCTAACAAAGGCTACAAGCCACTTTCAAAGCTGAGGAGAGGGCTGTCTATGGCAATCCTAACAAAGGCCAGGTGACAACAAGTCACTTTCAAAGCTGCAGGAAAGGGCCGGTGTCTATGGCAATCCTAACAAAGGCTACAAGTCACTTTCAAAGCTGAGAAGAGGGCTGTCTATGGCAATCCTAACAAAGGCCAGGTGACAACAAGTCACTTTCAAAGCTGAGGAGAGGGTTGTCTATAGCAATCCTAACAAAGGCTACAAGTCACTTTCAAAGCTGAGGAGAGGGCTGTCTATGGCAATCCTAACAAAGGCCAGGTGACAACAAGTCACTTTCAAAGCTGAGGAGAGGGTTGTCTATAGCAATCCTAACAAAGGCTACAAGTCACTTTCAAAGCTGAGGAGAGGGTTGTCTATAGCAATCCTAACAAAGGCTACAAGTCACTTTCAAAGCTGAGGAGAGGGCTGTCTATGGCAATCCTAACAAAGGCTACAAGTCACTTTCAAAGCTGAGAAGAGGGCTGTCTATGGCAATCCTAACAAAGGCTACACGTCACTTTCAAAGCTGAGAAGAGGGCTGTCTATAGCAATCCTAACAAAGGCTACAAGTCACTTTCAAAGCTGAGAAGAGGGCAGTCTATGGCAATCCTAACAAAGGCTACAAGTCACTTTCAAAGCTGAGGAGAGGGCTGTCTATGGCAATCCTAACAAAGGCCAGGTGACAACAAGTCACTTTCAAAGCTGCAGGAAAGGGCCGGTGTCTATGGCAATCCTAACAAAGGCTACAAGTCACTTTCAAAGCTGAGGAGAGGGCTGTCTATGGCAATCCTAACAAAGGCCAGGTGACAACAAGTCACTTTCAAAGCTGCAGGAAAGGGCCGGTGTCTATGGCAATCCTAACAAAGGCCAGGTGACAACAAGTCACTTTCAAAGCTGAGGAGAGGGCCAGTGTCTATGGGAATCCTAACAAAGGCTGACAAGTCACTTTCAAAGCTGAGGAGAGGGCTGTCTATGGCAATCCTAACAAAGGCTACAAGTCACTTTCAAAGCTGAGAAGAGGGCTGTCTATGGCAATCCTAACAAAGGCTACAAGTCACTTTCAAAGCTGAGGAAAGGACTGGTGTCTATGGTAATTCTAACAAGTCACTTGACAGCATAGTTACATACTGTGTCTTAATGTAATATTCCTATATTCCTATATTTTGAAAACATCAGAATAAAATTAACTGTGGGGTACGGAGCCTATCATAAATGTTCAAGTTACATCGATAATCCATCTCTTAACTTACCTTAGTTGTGTGATTCCAGTAGATTTTTGGCACATAAGTAAATTCCAAATGTTTCAAGTCATCAGCACATCTTTCAGCATTCCGTCCTTCATGTTCAAAGTCCAACTCCTTGGAAATAGTTTCCTTCAAATCCTTTTCAAATCAAGATACAACAATAAAATTAGTGCCAATGGCATTGAAGTATAACTGCATACTCTATGGAAGTGTTTTTGATGGGTTTGACAGAGGGGATGTATTTGGACTTTGTAATGTTATTGTGGGCATCAGGTAAACTGCACCTCAGAAACAAACCATTTAAACTATTCTTGTTAATTTGTTTGAGTTTTCTCACAGGGACTTTTTTGTTCATTGTTAAATTTCTTTCTTTATAAAAAAGAGGTGTGGGACGAGGAAGGGTTGTCAGTTGAGGGCGCTCAGTAGAACTAACTCACAAATAATTAATAAGGTCGTCAGTCATCGGACAGTCAAGATGGTTTATTAAACAAACAAAAGAACAGGTTAAAATCTATGTAGGAAAAAAACACACCAGATTTTCAAATCATCACTTTATTACATGGCACCTTCTAGGGAAAAGATATTTTAAAGAGCAAAAAAAAAAGTAAACAAACAAAAAACAAATTTTTGTAAAGAAAGAAAGTAAACAAAAAACAAAAAACAACTATTTGTAAATAAATATGGCCAATTCCAAGTCCCTGTGGTTTTCTTGAACAAAGTAACAATAGTGTATTTGTGAGGTGCCTTTCACCTGACACCTACAATAGCATTACATTTGTGCGATATTGTTGACATTATCTATTTTGAGATACTTACCTGTAATACCCATCGAAAACCAAATGATGGATGTATCCAAGCTATGACCTCTAACAACATCTCTAGAGTTCTGATATCACCACTGTATCTATCACGTAGATCAATATATTGTACCTGCAATAATGGTAATATATATTAAAACCATACATAAGGTTGAACACATTCAAACAAAAAATATGAGTTTTGTAACCTGGTCATTCTGTATCATAACATACGTCTACGTCATTCATTTTTGCTGTACAGTAATAACAATTTCTCCAGATTTTTCAAAACTTATTATTGTTTTCATTCAGCTAGAAAATACTCATGACCCATGGGTTTTGTCCTGTCTTGCCTATCAATCAACTCATAGTGACAAGGACCCAATGTTCACTGCCTTGGGTATCATAGATTGACGTGACAGTCTGTAAAGGAAGTGATAGCCTTGTGAGGAATAAAGTGCTTGCAGCATGGTGTTTCTCATGGATTGACGTGCCAGTCTGTAAAGGAAGTGATAGCCTTGTGAGGAATAAAGTGCTTGCAGCATGGTGTTTCTCATGGATTGACGTGCCAGTCTGTAAAGGAAGTGATAGCCTTGTGAGGAATAAAGTGCTTGCAGCATGGCGTTTCTCATGGATTGACGTGCCAGTCTGTAAAGGAAGTGATAGCCTTGTGAGGAATAAAGTGCTAGCAGCATGGTATTTCTCATCTCTCATCAATCTATGACGTGACAGTCAGTAAAGGTGACAGCCTTGAGAGGAATTAAGTTGTAGCATGGTGTGGATAGAAAGTTTGTATACTTTCTCATTCATGTGTTACAGATCAAATGACAAGAAAGGCAGAATGGGAAAGTGCTATATAAACACTAACATTATAATTATTATTATTAAAACTGAGATTTGTTCAGCACCATACAAATTACATTACCTTCATTCATACAATGTATTTATAAGGGATGTTTATTTTTTTCCAGAACTGATCAGCTGTTGACTTGGCTATTTACGACCTATATAAGACTGTTACAGTATCTTGGCAGAGCTCCGAAAGATCTTGGTGTTTTGAAATCTTACATTGAGCAAGCCTGATATACCAATGCTAGCCAATATGTAAAGATTTTGATCATACATGGATTCTAAACCTAGATAATACTATTCAGATTCTATACATTACTCATCAATGTGTTGCAGTCAATGAATGCATGCTTACTGCAGAAGGTGGGTATATGTTTGACAATCATGACATACCTTAACTGCTACCTCTTCACCATTCTTTAGTTTAGCGCGGTGAACTTGTGCTAGACTGGCAGCTGCAATTGGATTTTGGTCAAATTCTAGAAATATTTCATCCGGTGATTTACCAAAGTCTTCCTGAAATAGTCTATCTACCTATAATGCAAAGTTTATAAATTCATTTAAAGTTAGCAGATAAGACTGATTGTAAGAAGTAAACTCTAGTAGAGTCAAGATAGTTACAAATGTCTTCCTGAAAATGTCTTCCTGAAATAGTCTGTCTATATGAATGTAATGATGTGTAGTGTTCTATCAGTAAACAGAGTTATGGGATTAAGTTACTTACAACAATAATTACACTGTATGTCTTTGCACATTCTTGCAAACCAGAGTTATTATTTCTACCACTACATTTCGAAATATAGTATATGAATGCATCCACGGCCTGTGGGAGGCTCGTTAAGAACGTTGCCGTAAAACAGGCTGTGGTTTGCGACGATGATCTTTGCATGAACATTGTCACATTCCTGCAAGCAAATACACTGGTGGGTTTTTTTTGCAAGTTGCATGTTTTGGAATCAAAGATCTGGTACTAAGAATGTAACTTTCATCCAGATTATTGGAATGTTGTCAACTTTTTCATCTACAACTTTTTAGTCTAACATGTCTCTGGACTATTTCTATACATACCTCCTTGTATTGTCTTGTTAATGACTTATCTTGTAATACAACCAATGAATCAAGATATTGCTTTGGTAGTAAATGGTTCATAGCTACCAGTCCCTGTCCCAGCTTCACATACAAGCCTCCATTCTTCATACATCCAACTACTATTCTATCTGCTGCCCTCTGGTGGCAGCCTCCTATTGCAGTCTTGTATTCCTTGCTATCCTGCCAAATCAATCAAACACAATATTACTCATACCTTATCTTCTGACATTGATATGACAATGGTAAGTTAACTATCAGATAGCTAAGGCAGGCCCAAGTATTGTTGCAACATCTTGTTGTAAGTTATCAATGGAAACTGATGTACACACTTACAGTAGGGTGACATCTCAACAACATGTCTTCATGTAGCCACACATTCAAGTTCAACCCCATCCAGTGTTTCCACTATCTTGATTACAGGGTGAGTATATCCACATAACAAAGGCACTGCTATCACTGATTTAAGATTTGTATTCTATCACATACAACAACAATATTTTTAGTTTGTGTCTATCTTGATACAATATTTGAACCCTTGATATACTTACTTCCTGTAGTCCATATAGTGACCACCAGTAATCCAAAGAGATAACCAAACCAATGTAAAATGTGAACCCCTGATATACTTACTTCCTGTAGTCCATATAGTGCCCTGATATACTTACTTCCTGTAGTCCATATAGTGCCCTGATATACTTACTTCCTGTAGTCCATATAGTGCCCTGATATACTTACTTCCTGTAGTCCATATAGTGACCACCAGTAATCCAAAGAGATAACCAAACCAATGTAAAATGATCTATACAACAAAACAGAGATATCAGAGAGCTATCTAATATGATCAGATGATCATATACTATTTTCCTGTTTTTATACTTTCACTTTTAAGTTAACAAGTCCATCTTAAAACCACTTAGTATACTTTTCCTTGTATCTCTGTCCATGTGAGAACGTAATACTATGAATTACTATTGTTTGTTCTATTCCACTATACTAGATCTATCTCCACTTAGGTTACTTTGTTACATAACTATGTCTAGGGTGAAATATTAGTCAATATGCCAATCAGCAGTCTAACATGATACAAAGATTACATGTATACTGACAATCTACTGTTGCTATTGAACTGATAAAAGTTTTGAGTAAAACCAGAGATAAGTGTACCATGACTATCATCCAAATAGTATGTTAGATACAATGTGTCATGCCATATGCTATCACCTACAGAGAAGACTGACTATGAATGAACATGACAAGTCTTTCCAATCTATCATCATTGAATTTCATGTAAATGCAAGGTAAACAAAGAGGGATAGAAAGTTGGCCAGAGACAGGACTTGAAACCCAGCACCCTCCAATTACCAGACAGATTCACTACCAACTGTGTAGCCTCAAGTCAAGTCATGTGGAGATTTTGACTAAGTAGTGTCTCCCCCCCCCCACACACACACACACACACATGGGGACTCTAGTCAAATCCCCACATTACTTCATGCTAGGCTACCAACCATGCAGCCCGGGCCGCCGTCCACCATACTATTCCCTATATGTGTAAATGGTACATCTTAAATTTAAAAACCTCACAAACTCATTCAAAGGTAACCCATAAATGTCCTTTGTTTGCATTTTATCTTTTAAGTTACAAATCTACTCACTTCAAAAGTAGCCTGTAAACATTGTTTGTTCATGTCTTACCTTACAAATCTACCAACTCCTTCAAAAGTAACACGTAAACGTCGTTTGGTTACATCTTCTGACAACAGGTAAGTTACAACTCCACATGTTGGAATTACACCAAACAACAATGCTAGTAATACTCTTTTAAAAGTCCTGTTTTTACTTGCATGTGAAGATTTCTGTTCAACTATGTTACTTGTAAAATATCGACCATAACATAAATTTTGAGTTTTTGTTGTCTGTGATATTCTTGTTGAACATCTTGATATAGTATGCAATGATCTGTATGTTCTATATGAGTTTAATCTACTATTACTTGTCCGTAGTGAGGTCATGTAACAAAAATTTCTGATTTCAGACAGACCACTGGTGCCTTTTTGGGAGATAACTTGTGTTTGTCGTTGCCATGGTATTGAAAGCGTACCTGTCTGGAAATGAGAAAGAGACAAGGATTAGTATACATTATGTATTCCTCTGAATTGCGCCCTCTAAGTCAAGTTGATGAAACACTGATGTATATCAATTTCTAGTTAGTCTGACATATTTATAACATCATATAATCCCTTATCATTGTGGTGGCTAACAAGGAAACCAAGTTTTCTGAGCAGTTTTCCACATTTCCATTCACAACAAAACAGAGTGTCTTTATTGGATGGCACTGTCCTTCCATATTTACATAGCTCCATGAAAAGAGTCCAGATCAGAATTGGAACATTCGTTTAGTTCCATGTCAAAAATTACTTATGTTATTCTATTAAACTCCAAGTAAATCTAATAAATATAGTATAAATGTAAGTGTTGCTACAGATCCAATGATGTCTCACCAGTAGCCTACACCTGAGACAACTCACAGTCCATCTATCATTAGATCTGGACTGTGGACACATTAAGCCTAGACCATTCATTTGGTTGAAAACAACCAAAGTGGAGAATCTAGGCTATGTTACCAGATATAATTTCATTTATTCCACTGAGGAAAATATAAAGCAATTCGTTGTATATTAAATTTGGAAAAATGTTCAGTTCTGAACCGAGACCCTTTAACAACATGACTGAATTAAACTGCTAAAGTAACACTGCCCAATGTCAATTGTTATTGAAATATATTATACTATTAGGGATGAAAGGGCTTTGAGTTGACATCAAAACATAATGTACATTAGTTGTGTACCCCTGACATTGATGAATTTACCACTATATCTATATAACAGCATAGATGTATTAGTCTCACTAATACGTCCATGATGACAGTAGCCAGTATAGCCAGTCGGTCACCACTTCTACTCTCATGGGTCGTCACCCATAGTCACTTGTGGGCTAATAATAATAAAAATATTCTATTTCTATTCAAGGGTGGGTCTAGTACAAAACAATCGCGTTATTAGGTATGTGCATTTTCTAAAATTATCAGTCTGTGAATGCTCTCGTTTACGGGACTGATTAGGGCTTCCTTGAACAGAATATAATTAGCCCACAAGTTACTGTGGTCATACCACTTACCGGCCTGTAACTCCCACAACCCGTTCGTCTGCTAGTAGTAGTACTACTATTACTAAGGATGTTTCGGCCGACACTTCGACAATATACTGACACTAGACATCCAAATCGTCCCATAGTTGACCGCAATTATGCTACAAAATGAAAAGTACCGTGCAGGGTGTACTTTCATGACGACATTTACCAACTAATGTCTTAACCAATGTTTACATAGGAAGATAACTTAATCGTCTGAAGGTTGTTTGTTCGTGGAATATTTACTATTTTAGGCAGGTGTAATGTACGAGCCTAGTCACTCGTGCACCGTTTGAACAGTTCATTGCGGCAGCTCCACGGTACAATTACGACTTCTATAAATAAAAGAACGAGAAAATAAATAATCCAACAATATCAGTGACGAATAAATTTGATAAAGTAAAAATGAGTTTTATAAATACGTATTCCCAAATGAATGGCCTGGCCACTTGAGACTGACTTCAACACAGAACCGACCCAGGGAACCGACCATGCCATTGCAGAAAGTTGCAAAGCTTAAAGATATGTACATATCACAAAATCTAAAAAGCTATTTTAGAAATTGTACAAAATAATATAGGCTTACATTCTAAAGAAAGTGGATAAGAACGGAACTGGGCCGAAAGGTTTCTTCTCGAGTTCGAGGCTTCGAGGATTCTTACAGGAGGCAGAATATCACATAACTTTATGCACTCTACCATGGGTACCAAACTAACATTATACACCCAGAGAGATTTGACTGATGCTTATTTTAATACAGGTAAATAGTAGGGGTATTTTTTGCATAAGCTCGCATCAAGCATTGGCTTTTCTGAAGAGTGGTTATCTAAAGTTTAATATATTCTCTCTTCGAGAAGAGGTTTTGTGATAACTCACCCAACTTGCTATCTCACGAAAGACAACATTATGATTATAATATCTTACATTATTTAGTTCATTGGAAACACAATTAGACGAGTGTCATCGACGTGAACATTTTTAGCGATCTATCTTGGGTGGTCCTGTCTACAGCCTACAAACTACTTAGCATAGCAATGTACCATAGACAGTATATAGCATAGACAGTATATAGCTAGCATAGACAATACATAGCATAGACAGTATAACATAGACAATACATAGCATAGACAGTATAACATAGACAATACATAGCATAGACAGTATAACATAGACAATACATAGCATAGAAAGTATAACCTAAATAAATAACAGACAATGTTGCATATATATAGGATGGATTTGTTTCCTCATAAGCGATGGGAATGTTGTCATATATCACATGTAGTGATTATTTTTTGTAGTTTGGTGTGTAAGTTACCATACTTGGAAGTAGAATTGGAGAATAGTCCGTGGTTTACAATAACGCAGCTATCAGTCCGTCATTTGTAAAATAGCGCCGCTTAGCGGTGAAGATAGACTCTAACCACACAAAAAACGAAATTCAAAGTAATTCCATCCCTAATCACTGTTTGCTTGTTTTTGTAACCCGAATTATTACTAAAAAGAAAGTCACATTTAAAGACAATATAATATAAAATAAAACTTTGTTTTAAAACTCACACGCAAACATCGCTGCACCTAGAAATAGTGTTTTAGGTTAATATCATAGTATTCACAGCCACATAGAGGGACTGTGATATAATCCAAGGGAACAAAGTTATGGTGGATCAATTCCCTTTGGGGAAGGGTCGTCAGCATGTATGTCCTGTCAGTATATATATATCTACTTTTCTTTTACATTTCTGTCACTTTATTTCCGCACACCAAACAAAATGATTGTGTGAAAGGGGTTGATTTGATTGTCATAGTATACTAAAACCTTGTCTTGGTTATAGAATCTTAGAAAATTATTGAAATAAAATGTAAAGTTAGACCAAGCAAAATTGAATTCGAAAATAATGTAGAGTGTACCCATGTTAGGTTGTTCAGCTCGAAAAAAACAGACTCCAGTTAATGCGAAAGGGCTAAAAAAAATGCACCCCAAAGGGCGGCATGTATGCGTATAGTCGAATGGCTGAGTGGTGCCTGGTTACATGATGAGTGAATACTACGAACAATGGCTACGACACTAATCAGAGCCAATCAATACTTCTTGGGGTTACATTGCCATTATCTCACATTATCTCAAGCCTGTCACAATAGAAAACCCTTATGTTCTGAGCCTTTATTCACCATGTTAATCCCGTAATCCCGGTGTGTTTTCTTTTTGTTTTAAATATTCATAGTCTATGTATACATATCATTCTACAATGACAAGCACAGCAGGTGGACAGATAAATAGATAGGTGTGTAGATAGATAGACAGAATGACAAACGAATTTACCTTCAAAATATTTTATACTAGTATTCAATTCATAATTACATAGACATACTTTTAGTGCATTGTGAGCTCTTCCATTCCCATAGGCTTTGTCAGTGCTATGTATTTTTTTAAAACAAACAAACAAACAAACAAACAAACAAACAAACAAACAAATAGACAGACAGACAGACAGACAGACAGACAGACAGACAGACAGACAGACAGACAAACAAACAAACAAACAAACAAACAAACAAACAAACAAACAAACAAACAAACAAACAAACAAACAAACAAACAAACAAACAAACAAACACAATATATATTAACTTCAATGGAAATCTTGGTTGAAAGTTATTGGAGTTCAACTTCCAGCAACAAGCATTGACTCCATGGAAAACACTTTCATTTCATCAAAATTATTTTAAAAAACACTACTCGTGATTGGGAGGCAGTTGAGGAGATTTGTATATTGTTACATTTGTAAATCACATGCATGCAGTTGAAGACGATAAATACATGCAAATATTGTCTTCAGTAAATAGAAGAGAGCACACATGGATTATATAACTAATAAAATACCGGATTGTTGCTATAGTGGTAATAATCAATACAATAGGCCTAGGGTAACACAGTCTATGTTACATTGTTTGCTAAATCTTTCAAGACATTACGTGATTCGATATTACGATACCAAATGCCAAAAGTCGCCGCTTTAGAATAGTTGTTTATTTTCTTACCACCGTTAACACTTCGTGCACCATCGTGACAATGGTTATAACAGCAAATATAGAATCCGAGAGCTAGAGATTGAAATTAAGCCCTCTACGGTTACAATTTGTTGTTCCCTTTATTTAAATATTACCCTATTTTTTTTAACACTGTCTGGATCGAGATTATTAAAATATTAAAATAAATGCAAGATTCAACAAGATCTCGCTAGCTTTGAGCTTGGAGTAATTATACTGCCAGTACAATTACTCCAAGGTTTGAGTGACTTTTAATAGATCAACACGTTCAAGTAATATATTACACTAGAGCTTGGAGTAATTATATTTATACTGACTAGAGTGAGTATTTGACGTCACAGGCATATTGACATTTGATTGGTTTGTAGTCACCCAGTTTACAGACATGCTTCAGTTCGACATACTGTGCTATTGAATAGAATTTATTATAATTAATTCAGTTGAAAGTGCTAGCTGCATATATAATTCAGAGCGTCATCAGTCGATTCTGTTGTGCTTGGTTTGGACTGCGTAGAGGACACAGCGTTCGTCACCTGCATATTTGTGGTCTGTCTCTCCCCTTCTGGTAAGTATTACATTTCATATCATATCACAAACATGGACGACACGAATGTCAATATCAGTATGACGGTCACAGTGGCAGTACGGTTCTCACGGCATCCCGACTTGTGTGGTTATATACGGTGTACTGAATCGCATTTCACTGGCTCAAAAACAAACATCGTCCGGGGCCCAGGAGAACTGTCCGGTCGAGACGCGCTCTGATAGACAACCCGGTCTCTTATGCATTCAAACATCTATGCTTTTTGCTTTAATCAGTATTTTGACGTGTCTTGGAATACTCCGACATCTGAAAAAAAAACACTAAATTTTAGGTTGTTTCGCATGACGTATATTTGCAATAACGACTTGTAAATTTAAAATATATGAGTGATTGACAAGATTAAGTTCGAGGTAAAGAGGAGAGTAACACCCATGGTAATGTAATATGGAAATTGAGAGCGACCTTCCGGTGACTTATCTTGTATATCCATCATATGCAGGATACACGTTCAACTAGTTTCTATTCTTAGGTAATATAATGTGGTTGTGTTTTCCGTGTATAACTCAAACTGTCAATTGAACGTACATGGATATCGTCCATATCGTTTAGTCTAGTTACGTGTCACCGACCTCATAACGACAGTTGCACGTATAGCCACACAAGCGTTCAATTTAGAAATCCGTGTAAGGATGTAAACAGTTTTGGTTGCGTGGAAACGGACAGATCAAACAAAGGAGTTGTGAGGCCGCATCGACTAGACTGCATAAGCTGATTGTATCATTCTGCCTACAGTAATTCGTGGTATTTCATTTTGTATTAATATTTCAAAGTATAGCAAACAGTTGAAATTATTTAAACGGGTCAAATTTTTCTGGGGTTCGGTATTTTACAGATCGTTACAGACCGTCACTCAGAGCGAAATCCACTAGTGTACGGGATCTGCGGTTGTATGTGCAACCTTTGATGCACAATCTAGTATAACAACCTCGCCCAATAAAACTCAGTCCTGTAGCGATACTTAGGTCTTTCTATGCAAACCAAAGGTTGTTTCTCACATACCCAAATCAAAAGACAATAGAGATTCCCTATCGATCGCGCGCAGTCCGAAACAATGAAATAGCATAAATATAGCAACGGAAAATAGCGCCCTCACTCAATGAGATGTCTTAAGCATTCATGGTTCACCTGGGGACGTTGTTTTGCTCCTAAGACCAAGTAAGAGCGTTGCCATAGTACCACATCCAAACCTTCAAGAATGCTATTTTGACATCATTAAATGAGTTCGGCGCCAAATTTAGCTAAAATCATACAATTGTGACGACACAGCTAAGATAACAAAGTCGGAGAGATGACTAATGCTTTCATGTGTTACTTATTAGTAGAACTATTCCTCACCAAATTATGCAACAAAGTGGAATTTCAAATTAAATCACTTGACCTGGAAAAAAATGCCTGATGACCCTGTAGGAAATTGATAAAAATCGCAGTTTTGTGTAATGTCGTGAATGACAACTGTGGGCGATGACTGGATTGATTGTTCACCATCCGACATCCAGTGTAACATATCATCACATTAACAAACAAATTGAACACTCGAGTGTGCAAGTATTTCTCATGTACAAAGAAATATTTCGATATCCACAGTATACCCAAAGGATAAAACACTAAATACAATTTGTCAAATTAAAATTCGAAGTGAACTGTTTAGATGATAATAAGTACAATCTTGTTTTTCACTTTTTCTTTTTTTTTCAAATTAAATTCGGTATTTATAAGTTTACCTTGTAATGATATATTATTTGTAGGTTTTCGGTCTCACCAAGCTTTTTACCAAATTTCCCCAAATTGTTTTTTTCCTTCTTCAAATCCGTGCCCCTTACACTCTGACAGCTTCTCCTTACTTCTTTGATTCTGCATAGTGTATTTCTCTGTGTTGGTCACGTCGACAGTACTTGACCATTACTTTTTTCCTCATCCAGACTATAAGGGCTTTTTGATGGACCTAGCTTTGTGTAAGTAAGAGTAGACTGTGCAAGGTTTGATCTCCACCCACATTCTATCAAATCATATAATTACATAAAAAGGGTCAGGGGATCATTCACTGAGCAAAGCGGTTTAAATATGTTGTTATTTGACTGTACCTGTCACTATATGTTTACAACACTTGGTAGCTATAGTGTTGGTTAAAAACAGTCGTGATAAAACTGTGTCTACTGCCTACCCGCATGTCTCCTATATGAGTGCAAAGTCTGTTATATTGAATTTAGTATGTTACAAAGAAATATTATCATGAGAAAAATAAGGCCAAGAAGAAGAAAAAAAGAATTGTTTCTGGTCAGAACAGTTTGTCTAAAATGGCCGACGACGTGCTTCTTGTTTCTTATGCTCAACAAACCTGTCACTCAATCTACTACTTATAGTAGTTGCTGTTCGTTTTACTTTAGAGCAAGTGTGTATGTGGGGCAGATGTCATTTGCTTGTTCATGATTGGCTCTGCAGTTAACGTTGTCTTCACTGAAGTAGGGAGGGTATTTTTTCTGTTTTCCCACGGATCTGCAGACTGCATGGGCTGGATAAACACGAAAAAAAGACCGACGCGAGGGTATTTTAAGTGATGCGCGCGCTGACCAGAAACAATTCTTCTTTTTTTTTGGCCCAATGATTTTTATTTAAAAAAGCATGTTGGTTTGATGCATGGAATGCCAAATGATAATAACCGGAAGGTAAGAGGAGAATGACGTCATAAAATGAGTGAAATATGTAAATATCATAATGGAATTATCTACAACACTATACATACCTACAATACGACGTAAAATAATGCTATATATGTTGTTTTGAAGATATATACTAGAACTTTGTTAAAATGGGAGTTAATGCCATTGTCATGATACTTGGCTTAGCTTTAGGCACCCTAGAAATTGTTTTGACAATGACGTGAACTGAATTCAAGGTGAAGATGGAGGTATATTATATATTGAAAATTTGATGTAAATAAAAAAGTAAGATATTTTAAACTTTAGTATTATAACTTAAAAAAACAACATTTTTTTTGCAGGTTTTATTCCTACAAACAAATCATCATGAGTAAGTCAATTGAAGCAGTTTTCAAGGAGTACTGTAGTTTCGGCAAGGGGGCCAAGGGAGCCAGTGAGCTAGATAACAAGAATTGGTCAAAGTTATGCAAGGATTGTGGTTTGATGGACAAGAAACTGAATAGCACTGAGGTGGACATGATATTCACAAAATGCAAGTAAGTCTTGCCCTTGGGACACCTTTTGCATTGGTGTTGTTGTTGTTGTTGTTGTTGTTGTTTTGGGGTTCCTTTTTTGTTCTTTTTAAATATTAAATTAGATTCTTTCTTAATACTGTAGTTATATAGTACATGAAGAGCGTGTATTACACATAGTTGGTTCATAACCTTAGCTTGGAGTCCACGCTTTCACCTTTTACTGTACACAAACACGAGAAGTATCTTCAACTGGACATAGTTCCAGACTATCTTCATGGAATTATGCATAAAACGATACCTAGTAAACAGACATCAGATTTGAAAAGAGTCTTAATTTCCTTGTTTTTGTTACTACTGTATCTTAGTGGCATTGTCAAATGAAATCATGGTGTGCAAATAGTATGTGATGTGAGCCACTCTACAAAGTATTAAATCAACTCATGGAATACAAATCTGAATACCAGATTTAGTAACAGATAGGGACAATATACCATTCAGGCACAACATTTTAGTAACCATAGGGAAACTTATGCGATAGGAATCTGTCTGTCTGTTTGTTTGTCTGTCTGTCCATGCATTTGTCTTGTCTGTCTGTCTGTCTGTCTGTCTGTCTGTCTGTCTGTGTGTGTGTGTCAGCAATTTCATTGGCTGCTTTGAAATGAATTGTGTTAGACAGTGCAGGTATATAATCAGTTTTTTTAGCAAAATTTTTGCATAGTAATGATATTCATAAACTTTGTTAATTAGAATGTTAATTATGCAAATTAGTACACAACTATGTCACTTATGAAATGAACTTTTGCCAAGTATTGTGTCATTCAATCAAATCCCTGACATTTTTTGTAATAAAATATGTAAATTAGGATAATTAATATGTACTTATTTCACTCAAAAACTAGGCAGTTATAGACAACTACATAAAATATTTGTATACATTTCATTGCACTTAATGTTGCAATGGTTTGGTGTTAATAGTTCTAGAGTTTTTGTGTCTGTTTTTTCATGATTTAAATCAATAATTTCTCCTCACTCATTGTTAATTTTTATTTCTACCCCCCCCCCTCTCTCTCTCTCTTTATCTATCCCTCTCTCTCTCTCTCTCTCTCTCTCTCTCTCTCTCTCTCTCTCTCTCACTCGTTGTCATTCATATACATGTACTAGAGCTAAAGGCGGAAGAACAATGACTCAGGCTCAGTTCAACGAAGCTATAAAATGTGCTGCAAAGGCCAAGTATGGAAGTGATAGCGATGAAAATGTTCAGAAAATTAAAGATAAAATGTGTTCATGCCATGGACCTCAGACAGCTGGTGCCACGGTAAGTAGATACACAACAAACTATGTTACACCATAGTTACATTTACAGTTACCACACTCATTAGGAGTGTTAATAATTGTCACACAGATGTCTGCATATATTGGTTCCATCAACTGGCCATAGTACTTTCATTTGTCAATAACTGTCTTCATATATTGGTTCCATCAACTGGCCATAGTACTTTCATTTGTCAATACAGGTACATGTAATAATAGCTACATTTATTGTGAGTGACAATAAAATGATATTATAATGATAAAATATTTTGTGAAAATAAAATAATCTGAGGGTTAGAATGCTATAATGTGATTGGCTCCAACAAGATTTTGTTGCAGAGTGGAATGGCTACATGCAGATGTCATCCAGTCAGGTTGGAATTTTATAGGTCACATCAGTTGAAGCAAGACTGTACTTTAAATCTACATCAGCACTGATGTATTTCCTAACAATTTGTTTGTTTGTAAATCAACAGAAAGCTGTGAAGGCTGGTGGTGTAGACAGGCTAACAGATACCAGCAAATACACTGGCGCTCACAAGGAGAGATTTGATGCATCTGGTAAAGGCAAGGGAATGGAAGGCCGTGCTGATAAAGTAGATGCCTCTGGTTATGTAGGAAACTACAAAGGTGAAGGGACATATGAAAAGAAATAAAGTATTAGAGTGAAAAACAGAAAAGATAGCATTTCATGTTGATACACTGTAAGAGTCTTGTTAATTTACAACTGTAGAATCACAAAAGATATGCTGTGTTCCTTGAAGTGTGTAGATGCGGGATAAATCTTTCTACCTTCAACATGAAATGTTAATGATTATATCCAAATTTAGAAATGTTCAGAAGTGCACTTGTATCTTTGATGTGAATTGATATAATATGAATAAATTGTGAAATTTCTATAAATGTTGTAGACAACTATAATAGAACATGTGTACTATTACTGTGTTTACTTTAATCTTTATATGACATACTCTCCTTGGAGTTAGACAATTTAGTTTGTGTCTTTTTTAGAGAATTTTTAGAGAGTTTTACTCCCATTGCTTTTTATACTGTATGTATTTGAAATTTGCTGTGTTGATGTCAATAAATTTCTGTCTAATTCTTATGAAATAAGTGGATCACTAGTGGTCCTATGTACTTGAAAAATCCTACGAAGTAAGAAAAATGTTTATAGTTTTACAAACCATTGTGATAACACAACACTAAGAAGTGTTTTTTGAGCAGACAAAAATGTCCAGTTTTGAAGAAAACAGTACATCCTAATATCAAATTCAATATATTCTATTACACATATATCAAATTCATGCTGACCTTTTACATATATGCTAGCAGTCAAAAAGTGGAAGGTATATTTTAACAGTTCAGTCACGAAATAAAAAGTTATTTGCATTCTCAAAGCAATTTTAACCTTGCTTCATGGAATTTTCCATTTCAATATTTCTAACTGAAGTCCCAAAACATGACAGTCGTTTCAAAACTGAAATATACAGATTAAATAGTTTATGTACATTATCTCTATATACCGAGATTATCTAGAGATTATCTCTATAAACCGAGGTTATCTAGAGATTATCTCTATATACCAAGATTATCAAGAGATAAGCTCTATATACCAAGGCTATCTAAAGATTATAATATCTCTATATATGTGTTTAGTTCTGATATTTCATCATGTTTCTATACAATCCGACCAGTTCTTCCTTTGGGTAAAGTTCATCCTACAAGTTTCAAAGTCAATATTGTGATGGTATTTGCAGGGAATTAATTCCATAATAGTTAACAATAAAACCATAATCTATACAAGTCTGGCTTACACAATATTACTCTGTAAATCTACTATTGGTATTGGTATTGGTGAATAAAAATATAGAAACATTGAAAAGTTTTGTGAATTTGTGATTTACCCATCCAAAAAGAATGAACTCCATTTTCAAGGTGGACCTCAACAAACTTGAATACCGACTGGTCTGCTGTGTCCTGGTATGTACTTACACAGGGACCGACTGGTCTGCTGTGTCCTGGTATGTACTTACACAGGGACCGACTGGTCTGCTGTGTCCTGGTATGTACTTACACAGGGACCGACTGGTCTGCTGTGTCCTGGTATGTACTTACACAGGGACCGACTGGTCTGCTGTGTCCTGGTATGTACTTGCACACCGACTGGTCTGCTGTGTCCTGGTGTGAATTTGCACACCGGCTGGCCTGCTGTGTCCTGGTATGTACTTGCACACCGACTGGTCTGCTGTGTCCTGGTATGTACTTGCACACCGACTGGCCTGCTATGTCCTGGTATGTACTTGGCCTGCTGTGTCCTGGTATGTACTTGCACACTGACTGGCCTGCTGTGTCCTGGTATGTACTTGCACACCGACTGGTCTGCTGTGTCCTGGTATGTACTTGCACACTGACTGGCCTAGCTGTGTCCTGGTATGTACTTGCACACCGACTGGTCTGCTGTGTCCTGGTATGTACTTGCACACCGACTGGTCTGCTGTGTCCTGGTATGTACTTGCACACCGACTGGTCTGCTGTGTCCTGGTATGAATTTGCACACCAACTGGTCTGCTGTGTCCTGGTATGTACTTGCACACCGACTGGTCTGCTGTGTCCTGGTATGTACTTACACAGGGACCGACTGGTCTGCTGTGTCCTGGTATGTACCTGCACACCGACTGGCCTGCTGTGTCCTGGTATGTACTTGCACACCGACTGGCCTGCTGTTTCCTGGTATGTACTTGCACACCGACTGGCCTGCTGTGTCCTGGTATGTACTTGCACACCGACTGGTCTGCTGTGTCCTGGTATGTATTTGCACACCGACTGGTCTGCTGTGTCCTGGTATGTACCTGCACACCGACTGGTCTGCTATGTCCTGGTATGTACTTGCACACCAGCTGGCCTGCTGTGTCCTGGTATGTACTTGCACACCGACTGGCCTGCTGTGTCCTGGTATGTACTTGCACACCGACTGGTCTGCTGTGTCCTGGTATGTACTTGCACACCGACTGGCCTGCTGTGTCCTGGTATGTACTTGCACACCGACTGGCCATGGTCTGCTGTGTCCTGGTATGTACTTGCACACCGACTGGCCTGCTGTGTCCTGGTATGTACTTGCACACCGACTGGCCATGGCCTGCTGTGTCCTGGTATGTACTTGCACACCGACTGGCCTGCTATATGTCCTGGTATGTACTTGGCCTGCTGTGTCCTAGTATGTATTTGCATATAGCATTGACGTATACCACGATCAGCTGAACACAAATGGCAGAATAACAAGTATGCTCCCTTTATCTGTACCAAATGTGTACTGTCTTATATCTTGAAAATTGAAAATCACACACATTAACTTACTTAATATAACATAGTCTAGGATCATAATCCATTTGAAGACATGGTTTCCAAGGAGAGGTTGGCTATTAAGTTATAATTACCATGCCTTAACACACAAACCACACACTGAATCACTTACAAACACAAAACACTGACACATATACACAATCCATCTGAAAAGTGGTTTATTACACATCCATTTGAGGAAAATCAAAAAATAAGAAGAACATGCCAGTTGAGAAAAATACAAATACACTAGCTTACATGTAATAGCGATTGTGGTTATTAACTACAGATTGGGAGAATGGACGGGGTATAGATATTTAGAGCACATAGCAAAACATCACATATTTATGGTATGGAAACACACGGCACATAGCAAAACATTACACACTGGGTATAGAAACATCAGACACATAGTAAAACATCACAAACAAAACTATGTAGATAGATATGTGGGTGGTCAGAATCAATAATGTTAGTACTAAAGATAAACAGAACAAAGACTAATGTATGTATGCAGTAAGCTAATCTAGATAAAGAGTATACAAGGTCATCTAAGGTCAAACACTACAAATAAAGACTCTACATTCCATTGTTTAGATTTGAAAAGATTTAAAACTGTGTAATTGCAAATCAAAAAGTATACACATCTCAGAGGCTCAGAAGCTGGCATGAAAAATATCAGTGAAATAATTTTCAGAATTGAAAAGCTGTGAGGTCTTTATATATAGTGGTATAACTTTGTGGAAACACAGTGCTGTGTTACATATGTTATGAACACATATGGAGTCCATCCTTCAGAAACATCTGTGTGCGTTGTAAACAAGACAAAGAATAGACAGTGACACTCTGCAGCATTTGAAAACAAATTGTACTGAAATATTGGATACTAGTTACGAAAAACAAACAAACAAAAAAACAACGTAAGAAGTCATAGAGGATACAATAAAATGTATAAACAACAACAATTTCAAATTACTTTATCTATATCATTCATACTATTGCCATGGTTCCATTCAGAATCTTTCATTTTCAATGGTAAAATTTCGCAAAAACTGTTCATGCAGACAAACTGTGTAAAGAATTTCTGTGGAGTATACATTTCACAGGACAAATTACACTATGATAGACAAGTTCCATATTTGGATAGACAAGTTCCATATTTGGAAATCACTGTTCTGTATTTCACACATTGAAATAATTCATTCTAAAGTTAAGAATAGAACATTTAAATAAATTACAGGGATTTTTTTACAAAAATTAATCTCATATTCACACACTGAATAATTACAAGCAAAACACTCTATCTTTTACCTAAATGTAACTAATTTGATAGATTAAAATATAATTTACAATAATTAAATTGACTTCACATGCTGTTTATTCTATGTTTTCTCATCATCGCACAGAGAGAATAAATTATAAAGTAGACTACATGTACTATATTATAGATATTATCTACATAAGAAATACACAAAGTGTGTCAGTATTTCTGACCATGCAGCAACTGAATCAAACAAAATTGGATCAATATCACCAGTTATTAGGGCATATAATCAATTGTATTACTGACTTCCATTCAATTACTTATTGAGAGTTTATGATATTTACCAAGGGAGTCATAAATATATGAAATTCATAATTCTATCATTATGACTTGCCTCCACTCATTCTCATTCAAATATGAACTTATCAATAAGATAATACATAAATATCTGGGGTCATTTCAATGTTTATAAATTTCAATATTTCAATATAATCCACCCCTTAGCATTATTTTGTCTCCAAACTCAAGTAGCAATAGAGCAGAATATCCTATCAACTGGGGTTCCATTACAAGGCTATTTGAATACATGGGGTTTTGTCCATACATTTGTATAGAGTCTAATCACTATAACCGTTTAGTACCTTTTACTATAATACCTACAGTGGTACACAGATACATAATATTTGTACACAAGTTGGTCGGCATCTTACAATTAAATTCTGTCTGTCTCATAAAACTGTTAATATTTGAAAATGAATATTAGCACCAGATATAGAATAGCAAGAAACAGTACGGTCAAAAATGTATTTCTTGTAACCATGACAACCGATACAGCTGTAGGCATCAAACAGATCAAAATTCCATGTACAGATACGGCACCGAGGAGAATTAATATACAGATACAACAAGACTATAGTTGGCAAAATATTATAGTGTAGAAAACACTAATAAGTTGACAAGTTTTGAAGAAAATAGAGCAGTACTCTAAAGATAAAAACACATGGAAAATACATAATATTATAGAATGAGAATGTAGAATATTATAAAAAAGAATCAAAGTTTAGAAAAATAAAGAATAGAATTTAGCAGTATTATCAAAGCTTGATATCACAAACCCTATAAAAATACAAACATCTTGTAGAGCCACACCCTATAAAAATACACACTATAGTTTAGAAATGTTAGTTCACACTGACAGTTGAATACTTTTCAAGACCTGTGCACCCCACCAATAGTAAATACATATACTGCAGGCATTATATACTGGCATTATCAAAGTTCAATACACAATACAATACACAACACACTACAAATTACTTATGACCATCACTCCTCTATTGTGGCTATACTGAGTTTCATTGAACTGTTTGAAGGGTACAGAAGTTCTCTACAACATGCAAACAGTGGGAAACACGTCTCTGATTCCTGCAGATATGGTTTGGTGTTGAACATGTAAAGATTATGCATACATCAATAACACATTTGGAAATACAGAATAAGAGGAACAGAATTTATCAAATTAAATTCAAGTTAGTTGTTTACTGGTTTAAAAGCTCAAATTCCAAACAAGCCAAGCTACTTATGTTAAAGAGATATTACACCACTAACTGTAACATTGATAACCTTTTGGTCTTGTAGTGATAATATAACTATTAGGTATTAAAATATAGGTACGAGTCAATATGACCTGTTCTGGGTCAATCCCTAATGGTCATTCATCTTCTTGCATTTAGCCAAAGGTTAGACACAGGTAAATGAACCCTGATAGCATTTAAACACAATGGACAAATTCACACACACAAAAACTGTACAATACTGATGCTGTATGAGTTCTTGGTGGTATACTGAGTTCAATGTATAAACACTCACTGTATGGAACCAATATCACATCACTCTAATAAGTCCCTTGTGGGTGTGCCTATTCTATGCATTGATGACTGGGGTGTGGTTCTGTTGTACCAAGCTCACTTCAATACTCAGTAGTAAAGAACAGAGGCTACTACCCTCCTTTCCTATTAAAGGAGTCACACCATTGACAACAATGGGAACCCCTTTGTATGCTGAATACACATTCTTTCAGTTATTTGTAATTCTAAACATCAGAGAATTAATGACCCATTTCAAGTTCACCTAAACGAAGGGTTTGAACTACCAATCTATAATTTACATTCACTAAGTATTCCCAGCTGTCCTTGAGTACAATTCTAGTGGGATTTCAAGACAAAATTTATGCAAAGCAGTTAAGCATGAAGGTCAAAGGTCATGTAAGAGG
The DNA here is from genome assembly GCF_964340395.1 of Glandiceps talaboti. Classification (NCBI taxonomy): domain Eukaryota; kingdom Metazoa; phylum Hemichordata; class Enteropneusta; family Spengelidae; genus Glandiceps; species Glandiceps talaboti. The sequence continues at coordinate 1,727,365 of NC_135555.1, read as the reverse complement.
TGAACGACTTGTGATCGCCTGACATGCATGACATGATCAGTCTGTATTATCAACAAAGTTGTATTAGCTACTAATCCCGCATTTTGCAAATATTCCTGATAAAATGCAACAAGAATGAAAACATACTTGGATTTAGCTTGTGATACTGGAGTTGATATTAGAAATATGGCATGGTATTTTAAGAGACGGAATTTATGTGAATAGCCTGCAACATATAATGCTGTATAGCAAGTAGATCAATTACACAACAAAAGAAAAGGACTGGTCTATCGTTTATATGGCAGCTGCAACATTTGATGACAATCTCGTAAAAATGATATTACGCAGGTATATATAAATGACGTCAGTTTTTAGTTCAGTGCAAAGTGTCTACTTTTTTTGTACAGGTTTCAGTAATTCTAAACTGTCTAAAGGCTTGATAGTTAAGGTGTTATTATATACGGACCCGAGGTCAAAAGGTCAACCCATGCATACAATGCATGAGTAAACACAGTATTTGTGCTATTGATAGATCTATACAGGTGGTACAATCCTGTGTTCTTTCAACCCATTCTAGTTGTTATTAGCCTTCTCATCAAACCTGACATGGTGCACAGTGTATTACAATCTGTTTAAGACCTTGGCTATATTATTCATATAATTTCAATGTACCAATTTTCACTTTCAGAAAACAATTTCTTGAAACAGGAATGGGTCAGACTGTTGTTATCTGTAATTGGTCATAATTTACAGAAATGAAATAAATGTATAAGTATCTGACAGTTCTAGTTACATATGATTAGTGACATGTTCCTGCTGTCAAGCATACAGCTGACAACTACTGTATTTGGGTGTGTCCACGCTACAGCTATAATTAACATGACTAGAAGGCCAAGCAAGGTATTTTTATAGCATTCTGTCTACTTTGTTGATAGCATAACAGTTGCTATGGGAATGACCTTGTTCTCCTAAAAATGAAGCACATAGGCATAGATGTGGCTAGCTGCATACCTGCCACTAGAGGGAGCTATTCAAAATAATATAACCACTGTCCTGATTTTAAACAACATGAGATCAATATGCCATATCCTTAAAACTCTATAGCTGTTTCTAGAAAAAAGTTACATATTCAGTTAATGGAAAATAGGGATATATTAAAGTTTGGAAATTTTGGAGCTTATTGCATACAAAAACTCTAATTTGACAGAAAGAAGCCATTCTTATGATTATACCTCACGTTGTTTTTGTGTGGATAAAATAAATCTATGAAAGATTTCCATTACATTACAAAGTATTTTTAATGTGATACAAAGATTGGACAATAATTGAATCAACAACCACTATTATATACCTTATTTTTCACTTTGTCAGTTTGTGTGATCCATTGAGTGACAAACATACATATTTTATGTACAAGAAATATGTTAGATAAATTAATTCATTTAGAACAGATAAAATGTGTTCAATACATTATGACAAAGTTCCTACAAGACATCTGCTAGAGATATCAATATGCTAATTACTGTACATTGGCAACCAATCAGATGTACAGAATACCAAACCTCAGAAGTTAGCATGATAATGATGATATGTATGATGGCAGAGATTGTGTTTTTGAATGTGATGAATTTATTTCATTATCTTGTTTACACTAATTCCTAATTCTGTGATACTTTTTTGGAATATTTGGCAAATATTTTGACACGTCGTGAGTAAACTCAAAATTTCATATTTTTGGCAATATATGTCTCTGTTTTGTGATATTATTTAGCAAACTAGATTCACAAATTTACTGAAATATTATAGGAAATCATTACAAAATATATATTTTATGAGTTTTAGTCAGAATGGCTTGTATGAAAGAGACAATGTTGAAGATTTGAAAGAAACGATTTGAAGAGATATATTATCATAACTTATCTGTTGACATGGTAACTTGGAATACTGTATACTTAAATGCATTATTAAAGCAATGTTGGTTGATATAAATATAAATTCCATTTGACATTTCACTTCCAGCCTATGACATCCAGATTATAATGGTTACTTCCCATGTCACAATGAATCTATCTCTTACCTACGTACTCACAATTAATATGATGAGACAATTGGCATAGATAACAAACTACTGTAATTACCACACTGATGTGTAGTCATGTTTTGGAACCCTGATAATGAAAAGTGGAAATTTTGTGAAATCAACAAACATTTTATTTCATGCGTGTTCAAGAACTATTATAACTAAGAGACCTTAGTAAAATGTATTTTGGCTTATTTTGTATAATTTACTTATCAACAACCCTTTGTAGACAAAAGTGCTGAATTTGAATCTTTAGATTCCTGAAGATGTGTTTATGTGAAAATAATAAATCATGAATGTTGATATAAATTGAAAGTTTCAACTTTGCTGCTGACATCATCACTACTGTAGTGACAGCAATATGGAATGCCAGGCCAAAATAACAAAGCTTTCAGTCAATGATGACATCATCACTGCTGTAGTGACAGCAATATGGAATGTCAGGCCACAATTACAAAGCTGTCAGTCTAGAGATGGAATTGCACTAAATTTCACTAAATAATCATGAATTGGTTAAAACTGAGTATCCATATACATGTATCCACAATTAAACAGATTATCATCCATCAAGGACCAAAAATCAAAGTAACAGGAAATCAGGTAGTTGTTGAGGCAATTACAAGTTATCACATATACACCCCTATTTCCAATCAAATGGAGTGGCCCTCATTACAGCATCATGTAATAAAAACCAAAGTTTGGTTATAAGATTCATAAAATAGAGGTGTCTGAGTGAACTTCTAAAGGTTATTTTCATCACATCTGATTTCATATTGAAAATATGTTACCACAATCAGGTGTATTCACAGAAGTCTTTAGTCTCTGGTGTTATCAGAAATTCTCTAACACTGCCCGTGAAAAGGAACAAAATTATCCACATTCCATTCACTATTTCTCCTACATGCACCTTTATTCTACATCATTGTATCTCTCATACCCAGAATTACTCATCATGTTGCCATGACTACCGTGTCTTCGTGTCCAATCCATGGTTTGTTTGAGTTCACCGTATGACAGGTGTAATTGTTTAACTTCCTCAGTATGACGTCTTCTAGTTTCATCTAATTCTTTTAGTAAATGATCATTGGTAGTGACTAAAGACCTGTAAATACAAACACACAAATGCACTTACAGCTACTGTTCAAGTTTCCAGGATATTTTCATAAATTTCTCTTTTTATACATATTTCCACTTTTTTTACTCTTAAAAGTTTCCTAACCTAGTGCTATCCATGGCATCAAATCTCAACATCTCTTTTTACATCTAGCTCAATGAGGTTCTAAGATTTCCTAACCTAGTGCTATCCATGGCATCAAATCTCAAGATCTCTTTTACGTCTAGCACAATAGGGTCCTAAGATTTCCTAACCTAGTGCTATCCATGGCATCAAATCTCAAGATCTCTTTTTACGTCTAGCACAATAGGGTCCTAAGATTTCCTAACCTAGTGCTATCCATGGCATCAAATCTCAAGATCTCTTTTTACGCCTAGTTCAATAAGGTCCTAAGATTTCCTAACCTAGTGCTATCCATGGCATCAAATCTCAAGATCTCTTTTTACGCCTAGTTCAATAAGGTCCTAAGATTTCCTAACCTAGTGCTATCCATGGCATCAAATCTCAAGATCTCTTTTTACGTCTAGCACAATAGGGTCCTAAGATTTCCTAACCTAGTGCTATCCATGGCATCAAATCTCAAGATCTCTTTTATGTCTAGCACAATAAGGTCCTAAGATTTCCTAACCTAGTGCTATCCATGGCATCAAATCTCAAGATCTCTTTTACGTCTAGCGCAATAGGGTCCTAAGATTTCCTAACCTAGTGCTATCCATGGCATCAAATCTCAAGATCTCTTTTATGTCTAGCACAATAAGGTCCTAAGATTTCCTAACCTAGTGCTATCCATGGCATCAAATCTCAAGATCTCTTTTACGTCTAGCGCAATAGGGTCCTAAGATTTCCTAACCTAGTGCTATCCATGGCATCAAATCTCAAGATCTCTTTTATGTCTAGCTCAATGAGGTCCTAAGATGAAATTTAAAATTCAAGTGAAGCCACCCACTCAGTTATTTACATCATGGTGGGTGAAGAGATGATTACATACCACAGATAGCAATAGTTTAGATCTTTACCAACTTTCAATGATATTTATATACAGGCACACTTTTGTTGCAAACACAAATTGATCCCACAATACAAACATCAAGACAATGTGGACGTGTTTCTAATCTTTAAATCACTACACTTTGCAAAATTTTGGATATTTAACATTCCATTCATTTCATAAATGTTGATTCTGTGAGATCACTCTTAGAAAAAAAATATACATGTTTATCGTCATGATCACACTGACGTCAAACACTAAAAAAACTGACTTTGGCTGAAGGGTAAGTCTGACCTGAACTCTAGAGGGCAGTATACACTATCAAAACCAATACCAGATTTATTCATCTGTATAATGGTAGCCATGTCAGAAGTCACAGCTTTCAAATGACATTCACTATAATCAAATGGCTAGTTACTTCACCATTTAATTCAACATCAACCCCCCCCCCCACACACACACACACACACACAGGAAATAGCAACTTACTTGTGACTTTCTTGTAACATATTGGCTAACTCTTGTAACTGTGTATGGTGTTTAATCTGAAGATTACATTTCTCAATGTCAAATCTCAATTTCTCATTTTCTCTATTCAGTTCATCTGAAAGAAGATATAAAAAATGTTAATATGTTGTGTGTTTTGTATTTCATCATATTGTACCATACTGTATTATCATCTCATCTCACATCTTATTGTATTGTGTTGTATTGTGTTGTGTTGTATGAAATTGTATCATAGCGTATCATATTGCAATAATCAAATCATACCTTATATTGTATAGTATAGTATCACATCATACCATATCATATGGAATCAATCCATATCATATCGCATTGTATTGTATTGTATTGTATTGTGTTGTGTTGTGTTGTGTTGCGTTGCGTTGCGTTGCGTTGCATTGCATTGCATTGCATTGCATTGCATTGCACTGCACTGCGTTGCATTGCGTTGCGTTGCATTGCATTGCATTGCATTGCATTGCATTGCATTGCATTGCATTGCATTGCATTGTATTGTATTGTATTGTATTGTATTGTATTGTATTGTATTGTATTGTATTGTATTGTACTGTACTGTACTGTACCGTACCATACCGTACCATATCATATCGTATTGTATCGCATCGTCTCATATTGTATTGCCCTGTCATGAATTTACTTTAAGCTGCAATGTAATGCAACTAAGTCATGGATAAGTACCTCAACTACAAGACTATATATTCTTTTGTTTTCTTCAATTGTATTATTATAGTCCTATTGTTACCATCAAACAAAGACTATTACTGTTACTGTGTTAGTCAATTTGAAAACTTACTCTATTATACTCATACTGTAAACTTACCGATTTGTCTATCCACTGTACTGACATTAGATACTGTCATTGCTGTACCATTATTTACATTTGCTATTTGACCTTTCAACTTTTGGCTTTCCTCCATGGACTGCTGTAGTCTGGCCCGTAACACATTCTGTCAAAACACATATGGTTATTATAATATAATTGTTAAACACAAGATGGTTATTTGTGGTGCATTCTACACCTGTACAGCTGATGAATGGTTAGCCATACCTACAATAAATGACTTGGTCCATACAGATACAAAATAAATGACTTGGTCCATACAGATACACAATAAATGACTTGGGCCATACAGATACACAATAAATGACTTGGTCCATACAGATAAACAATAAATGACTTGGTTCATACAGATACACAATAAATGACTTGGTCCATACAGATACACAATCAATGACTTGGGCCATACAGATACACAATAAATGACTTGGTCCATACAGATACACAATAAATGACTTGGTCCATACAGATACACAATCAATGACTTGGTTCATACAGATACACAATAAATGACTTGGTCCATACTGATACACAATAAATGACTTGGTCCATACAGATACACAATAAATGACTTGGTCCATACTGATACACAATAAATGACTTGGTCCATACAGATACACAATAAATGACTTAGTCCATACAGATACACAATAAATGACTTGGTCCATACTGATACACAATAAATGACTTGGTCCATACAGATACACAATAAATGACTTGGTCCATACTGATACACAATAAATGACTTGGTCCATACAGATACACAATAAATGACTTGGTCCATACTGATACACAATAAATGACTTGGTCCATACAGATACACAATAAATGACTTGGTCCATACAGATACACAATAAATGACTTGGTCCATACTGATACACAATAAATGACTTGGTCCATACTGATACACAATAAATGACTTGGTCCATACAGATACACAATAAATGACTTGGTCCATACTGATACACAATAAATGACTTGGTCCATACTGATACACAATAAATGACTTGGTCCATACAGATACACAATAAATGACTTGGTCCATACAGATACAAAATAAATGACTTGGTCCATACAGATACACAATAAATGACTTGGTCCATACAGATACACAATAAATGACTTGGTCCATACAGATACACAATAAATGACTTGGTCCATACTGATACACAATAAATGACTTGGTCCATACAGATACACAATAAATGACTTGGTCCATACAGATACACAATAAATGACTTGGTCCATACAGATACACAATAAATGACTTGGTCCATACTGATACACAATAAATGACTTGGTCCATACAGATACACAATAAATGACTTGGTCCATACTGATACACAATAAATGACTTGGTCCATACTGATACACAATAAATGACTTGGTCCATACAGATACACAATAAATGACTTGGTCCATACTGATACACAATAAATGACTTGGTCCATACTGATACACAATAAATGACTTGGTCCATACTGATACACAATAAATGACTTGGTCCATACTGATACACAATAAATGACTTGGTCCATACTGATACACAATAAATGACTTGGTCCATACTGATACACAATAAATGACTTGGTCCATACTGATACACAATAAATGACTTGGTCCATACTGATACACAATAAATGACTTGGTCCATACTGATACACAATAAATGACTTGGTCCATACTGATACACAATAAATGACTTGGTCCATACTGATACACAATAAATGACTTGGTCCATACAGATACACAATAAATGACTTGGTCCATACTGATACACAATAAATGACTTGGTCCATACAGATACACAATAAATGACTTGGTCCATACTGATACACAATAAATGACTTGGTCCATACAGATACACAATAAATGACTTGGTCCATACAGATACACAATAAATGACTTGGTCCATACTGATACACAATAAATGACTTGGTCCATACAGATACACAATAAATGACTTGGTCCATACTGATACACAATAAATGACTTGGTCCATACTGATACACAATAAATGACTTGGTCCATACAGATACACAATAAATGACTTGGTCCATACAGATACACAATAAATGACTTGGTCCATACTGATACACAATAAATGACTTGGTCCATACTGATACACAATAAATGACTTGGTCCATACTGATACACAATAAATGACTTGGTTCATACAGATACACAATAAATGACTTGGTCCATACAGATACACAATAAATGACTTGGTCCATACTGATACACAATAAATGACTTGGTCCATACAGATACACAATAAATGACTTGGTCCATACAGATACACAATAAATGACTTGGTCCATACAGATACACAATAAATGACTTGGTCCATACAGATACACAATAAATGACTTGGTCCATACAGATACACAATAAATGACTTGGTTCATACAGATACACAATAAATGACTTGGTCCATACTGATACACAATAAATGACTTGGTCCATACTGATACACAATAAATGACTTGGTCCATACAGATACACAATAAATGACTTGGTCCATACAGATACACAATAAATGACTTGGTCCATACAGATACACAATAAATGACTTGGTCCATACAGATACACAATAAATGACTTGGACATACAGATACACAATAAATGACTTGGTCCATACAGATACACAATAAATGACTTGGACATACAGATACACAATAAATGACTTGGTCCATACAGATACACAATAAATGACTTGGTCCATACTGATACACAATAAATGACTTGGTCCATACTGGTACGTTCAGACTACACTGAATAATCACTTAAACCATAGACATTTATTGGAAAGCTCTCCAAAGTCTATGTTTCAACACTATTTTGTAAGAAACCCTTGTGAAATAATGTGATGAAGATACCATTAGCTGTGATCCTGTCATGTTGCAAAGGTGTACACTACACTGGATACAATATTATGAGTCAGACACAATCTGATTAAAATTCGATGTAGAGGTCGGCTAATCATTCATTGCTATTTTACCTTCGTTATTTTGCCTGAATTGACCTTCTTGGTACATGTTTACAGAACTACAGAAACTTTGTTTCTGACATCTTCTGTCATATACAGGTCTGTGACTTCATTAGTTTTCTATAGTATAATTCACCCATTTATCAAGCTGTCACTCACATTATCATTACATCACATCTGATTACATAAGACAGTAATAGGGAACTTGCAAACCCGCCATGTTGAATGTTGCATTATGGGAAATGTGATAATAAATGCTAATCAATTAGTATTATGAACAATATTGTTACATTGTTTGTAACCACAAATGATCAATTCATAGTCACCCTGACCATTGTGGGAGGTTCATTGTATCGGTAGCTCCAGAGTAGGTAATACAATAACTTCAGATAATCCCATAGTCCTTTGAGTCTGAGCATGCACAGTCTGGATTGCAAGTTCCCTATTCAGCCAATCACAGTATAAGTTTTACTACAGTATCTCCACCTACCATATCTCTTTGAGCTTCTTCTAATGCTGATTTCATATCTTTTGTTTGACTATCGCTATTTTTCTGTGACATTCTACCACGTAGTGCTACATTTTCCTGTGCAAAGTGTGCCAAGTCTCCCTGTAGTTTTTCAAGTTCTGACTGGTTAGATTCATTGATATCACTCACATAGTTTGCAACCACAGTCTTGGCTTGATCTAGGAATAAATAACAGTAAATAACATATATCTCATTGACTACAATGACAGAACCCCATGATGCATGAGTACAAGTGTGACTTACTCAGGGTATTTACACAAGTGTCTGTGGTGTTCTTTATGGCCATACTTTCCAGAGTTTAGTAAGAGAAACTGCAAAACACTGCACAAGTATGTTTCATCCAATATTATACATTAATTTTATATACTTGACAAGTGCTCATACTTATAGATCAAACAACAGGTGACAATTTTCCATCTTTATTTCAAGATGTCTGAACAATATCTTGGCATAAAATTTGAATCTTATTTGAATTTACACCAACTCAATGACTAACAGACAGATAAATAAAGGTACTGTGGAGTTTCTATGAAATTGGAAACTGAAAGTGAATTCTTTATTAACCCTTTCAGAGAACTATCATGTTTATTCTTGAAATGCAAGTAATTCTACCTGGTAATTCAACAAGTTGGGGGTCAAAGGTCATATTATTATACAGAAGGTTGGATAGGTAAAATAATCAGGGGTGATAATGTTAACATAGGGACAAAATTTAGCAGACTCTGCCCAAATTAATGAGCAAAGAATATGGTCAAGTTGGTTTTATCAATCACTAAAAGATGCTGATTACATGTACTTGCATTGGAAAACAAGAATTTTATCTCTGTATCTTAGTGCACAATACAGTCTATATAATGAAAAACTTACTTAGAAATTTAGCATTTTTGTGTAGAGACTTTGAACCATTCCAGTACCTATCCACCAGCGTTAGAAATCTTTCAATGAATTGTTTTTGTTGAGGAGTGTCAGCTTCAAGCACAATTTCATCATTAGTGACATCTGACTTAGAAGAGTTGGGTTGATAAGATTGAACTCTGTCTCTGGTTGGTGGAGACTGTCAAACAAAACACAAGACATAATTTGATGACACAAATTACAAAACAAGATATTAAAATAATGAATAAAGATCAAAAGTATTGACAGGGTATATTATCATCAAACCACTATGATCACAAAATCTTAGAAACAGAAATACCAAATTTTCACTGGCCTCTCTCTCGACAGTATCATATGGGTTGAATCAAAAATCCCACTCATGACTTTTGAAACAAGTTGTTTTAAAACAGTCACTTCATCAGTTCATGTTTATTTGTAAAAAAATAAGTTTACGTTTGGCACTGATGCCTACAAACATGCTAAGTACCATAATCTCCATATTGACGACAAATAAGGATACACAACATTGAACATACCATTGATCTTTCAATAGGTGCTGTCACTATCACTTCTTTTCTCCTCTCTAATTGGTCAACTGCTTTATCATGTGATACACTAGAAGACACCTTATTGGATGAAATCATTGGAATTTCAGAATGTGTAGCTGGTGGGTTATGACTTGATTGGCCATCACCATGATCTGTAATAACAATCAACAATACTTCAAATACTCAAATGTCAAATAAACAACATGACATAGGTACAGTAAATTCTAGAAACCTGGTTCTTCTAATAAAATTCCTTACACATAAACCTATAATTTGGGTTCATTTTACTAGCTCACCTGTCTTAACAAATCAATGGCATCAAATTTCAAATTTTCAATGTGATAAGTCATATATGTATGGTAAAGTCACAAATAATGTATCTACAGACCATGTAATACTTTCTTTGCAAATAGCATCATTTGAATGGAAATAGCAATAAATTCTTTAAATTATGCCATGCTCTGACATGATTCTTTTTAAAATGGGATACTTTGCACACATACAATATCTGATTGGTCCATTTCAACAATGACAGAAAGTGAATGTGTGTATGCATGTTATAGTTATAAATCTGTATGGACCAATATTTTCATGACATCTACAAACAGAAAGATTATCAACATGGTACTCAACACATGCATTTGATGTATCTTTGTGTCACACAACAATTGCAATATTTGCCAGTCTGTTTCCGACAGCTTGTGGTTGGGCTCCGATTGTGAAGTACACTGTATTTGAAATACAACACATGCCATGTTTCACAGGAGAAATGAGCTCTTGCTTGTTGTTAACCCTACTTCCAATGAACCAGTGATTATTTTATTATGAGTTTGCTTGAATCTAGAACTAAGGTTAGTATGCTAATGAATGATGAATTTATGCTAATGAGTACACACCTCTTACTGCCCATGGAGCTGGTGTAAAGTTAGCTTTAGATGAATATGCTGTGTATGCTTGACTTTCATCTTTATATCTACGATTTACATCAGCTTCTTTTCTGATCTGTTCAACTTCATCAGCAAACTGTACTTTCATTCTTTCTCTGTGTGATTGGTGGCTGGCAAACATACTTTTGCCTGTAGACGGGAAGGGTTCAGTTGGGGAAGGTGGTGTCATAGTTATCATGGGTATGATATTACCACTTGTGTTAAGTCTGCTTTGTTTACATTCCATGGTCAACTTGCCATTTCTTTGGTCTGTAGTCACAGGGATAAAGACAAACAGAGACAAGGAGGTACACACAAAGGAGATAGAATGACAATTGGCATGGTATAAAATTTAGCAATTAGCAGTGGACGGATACAGACATATATTTGGCAGAATGACACAGCAAAGGATACAAGTTAGAAGGTAGCATTGGATAGATAAGTAAAGGTGGACAGAATGGTGACGTGTTGGAAACATGAAGAAATCTAATAATGTAGATGTAGGCAACACAATAATAATGATATGGATGAATGAATGTACATGTAGGGTTTCAGTGAACAATGCCAATCACGCAGGTGACACAAACAGCTGTAGTGGGGTAGTCACAGCAGAAGAATAGTGGCAGGTTCAACTTGACAATAAGAACTCACATACATAGACACTCACACAGACAAAATTAGTTGTACTTTATGTCAGTAAAGTGGTCTGCATTTGTGACTACAGAATCACAATAGAAATTCTGAAATTGTTTTTTCCATCAGGAGGTCAAAGTTGACAAGAAAGGGGAATGACCTGTCAGTGGCTGAGTAGACATTGTATACAACACAGAATTAAAGGTACAATCAAAAGAACAGATATGAGTCTTGTTTGAAATAAATTTATCTCATATACTTCTCATGATGACAAACCAAAGTTGATAGTATGTTGTAGTATGAATGACTTTTGTTTGAATAAATCTTCTGTAACACCCATCGAACTAAAATTCTGAACATGCAGATTTAATATTTAGCTGTTTGTATGCATACACTGAAATAAATGTTCACAAGTGTACATATCTAAAAATACCATGGTTAGAAACATTTCATTACACAGTAGTGTGGTTTGGAAAACAGATGATTTATCAACTCAACCTGTAAAAGCTTAAAGCACAAGACAACAGAAAATGCAACATCTGTTATGCAAGAGTAACAATGCCCAGCATTTTAGACTGTCTAGTCTATTATAGCATGTGATGATAGTAGTGTTGGGGCAGGATAAACCTTTGATAAACTGAATTGCCAGGGTCAATTTTGTCCAGTTTTAGAGGCCATTCTGACAACATCGGAATATTGGTCTGCAACCCAGTAATATTGAATATCACATGCATGCACTTTTCATACCTTGCAGATACTGTTTAACTTGAGAGGACTCACCTGAATTTCCAAATATCTGTCTGGATTGGTGGTTGGCTGTACCATTCTTGACAGGTGTGGACTCTCTAAATGAGGAAGATTTCAATGGAGATGGGGGATATTTAGTACTAGGCATTATATCACCTCCTGCCAATGGGTCATCCGATAACTTTTCTGCTCTGTCCATTTCTCGCATGTCTATGAATAAAGAGGCAATACACAGTTCAACAAATAATATAATGGCAAATAACACACAAAATGACAACAAAGTAGATAGAAAGACATTACTAGTTATATTACAAAGAAAACCTGACAAAAATCACACATATATTCACACATATATTCACACATCCATCCCATCCATCCCCGACACACACACACACACACACACACACACACACACACACACACACACAGACAGACAGACACACAGACAGACCACACAGACAGACACACAGACAGACAGACAGACAGACAGACAGACAGACACACACACACACACACACACACACACACACACACACACACACACACACACACACACACACACAATTGTTCTATGTTAACATAAGTCATACCACTCCTCTGTATAGCTGTTCAATTTCTAAAACAAAGACAAATGTATTTCTTATATCTAAAAAAAAGGTTACAACTCCTGTATAAAACTGATATTTCACAAATGTAATCGTATACTATATGGGTTACTTAAAATGAGTCTTAAATGTTGCATACCTTCTATTGGATGTTCATCTACAGCAGGTAACTTAGCATAAGAACCGGTAACTTGACGTGGTTTATTAAGATCACCAGATGTACTAGCTATTAAATCTAATACCTCACAGTCATCATCATCTAATGCTGCAATCAATCAAATAGAACATCAATGTTACTGTACAAGCATGTCTTTGTACCACAATATCTCTAACTCATATCTTTTTACAAAAACATATTTTGCAGAATGGATATACCCAGCAAAAGAGAGATACAAACTGAGATGGAGTGAGACAGAGAGACAAAGACAGAGATAGTGATGTAAACAGAGTTAGAGACAGACAGACAGACAGACAGACAGACAGACAGACAGACAGACAGACAGACAGACAGACAGACAGACAGACAGACAGACAGACAGACAGACAGACAGACAGACAGATAAGAAACTAAATAATTACCTGTTATTTTTTTACCAATACTTTTAACATATTCAGCCCTAGTGTTTGGAGGTCTTTCTTCTGCAGGCTCTGGTAATGCTGGGTGTTCTGTTAGATCAGTTGCCTTGGTGATAAAAAAAGAATTATAGTGCAAGAGTTTGTTCATATCCATTCACAGATACATTTTATGAGTTCATGTTTCACAAGTTATATCAACAATGGTAGAATTGATTATTGATATCTTGAACTTATTAGTAAATTAACTAATGAGACACACATAATACTGAATTTGATTTTCTTAGAGAATACAAACATGGTGACACTCCACAGTAAATATATATACAAAACACACACCTGCTAATACAATGCTACTCTGTACAGTTTTTACTACAAAGGGTGGCAATATAACATGGTGACAGTGGAGTAATGATACAAAACACACACTAACAATGCTAACCATGGAACAGTTTTAATTTCTCAGTCAGATGATACAAACCACTATGACACTGGACTAAAGTTGTGTATCAACGTTGGTACTGCTAACATAACACTATGACACTGGAGTAAAGAGGTGTACCAACATTTACTAACATAATACTTACCTGATCTGTACCAAAATGAGTTAAAGCTGCTTTCCTTTCACTGTCTCTAACTGTCCTGTCATCTGGTTAAAACAAAACATCAAATTAGCCGTTAAATTATGCAATTACATGGTCAATACACTATGACATTAATTAGTTACCCCTGCAGAGTTTACCACAGTACATATATCAGTACATATTGTCATCTTCACCCATGCTGAAAACAATCTAATTCATTTTAAAGATTTTATCAGTTGATCAATTCATAATCATGATGTTGACTATATTTTTCTCATGGGCTAGCTAAGAGACTTGTTTCGATGTAACTAGTAATACCAAGACAAGTCTCTCGGCTACTCATGGACCAACAATGACTGACAGACTGTGCATGATTTTATCAGTTGATCAATTCATAATCATGATGTTGACTATATTTTTCTCATGGGCTAGCTAAGAGACTTGTTTCGATGTAACTAGTAATACCAAGACAAGTCTCTCGGCTACTCATGGACCAACAATGACTGACAGACTGTGCATGATTCAAAATACATGTACTGTAAACCGAGATATTGTCACTGCTGGAAAATTCTGTAATTTTGCATATTCAGCTAGTTCTCAAAGACTATGATTTACCAGACTGGTACAATATGTTCATGTACAAAAAGGCATTTTGGTCACTACTTATTTTCACTAATTACCAGACTGATACAATATGTTCATGTACAAAAAGGTATTTTAGTCACAACTTATTTTTGTGTTTTTGGTTTACAGCGAAGTCAGCAAAAATAACTCTTTTAATAGTGAATATTTCCAGGTTGACTACTTTTTCCACTGTGTGGAAATATACATGAATGGTCAACAACAAAAATTTACAAAATAAAACTGATGAATACTTACCTAATTTCCTGAGGTTTGGTAACATATGAACTAAAAATAATCGGTAATCATGTTCATTCTGTGTCACTGGATTTAATCTTAAATCTAGTTCTTGCAAATTACTATTATATCGTAGTCTATATAAATCATTTAATGTAGATATATTATTGTAATAACTGGATTACAGGTTAAGGAAACATTTTTCTACAATTTAATGTAACCAAACAAATATATCTGAAGACTTCCTTGCACAGAAAATACTAAATCATGTAGGGTAAATGACTAGATGTATAATTTGTGAGAAATTTGCTATGATGTACATTTTTAGTCATATGTAGACAGCTGTATTAACCATACAATAAGGAACAGAATGTTTATCATATATATCATGCGGTATTAAAAAATAAATGAGAAAAATGTCTATCCTTTACTCACAGCACAGTTTGTATGTAAGACTATGATTTTCAGTATCCCAGTGACTTGTTGTCTGCTTAGGAAAGGATCACCAGGTTTGAAAACTAACAGTGAGTTCTCTAGGATAGGTTATCAGTGGTTACTTAAATGTACTAGAGAACCCTTGGTTGAGATATGAGAACTACTTATTACTGACCTAATGAATGTTAGTATTTAAGGACATACTTATGATTACTGAATCATATCATGTCTAGCAACTGGAGGAACTCTCATCAAAGTAGTCAGATATGATATCAAATAACATTAAGGTATAACTGTTTAAGACACCAAAAGATTTCAAAAACTAGTCACAAAATCAAATCAGGACATTTTATATGCAAGTGTCTGGAATGACCAGATAGAGTTGATTCCTACACCAAATTGCTAAATAAAGCTCACTGATGTATGTTGTGAGACAGACCCATAGATAGCAAAGGATACAGGTTTAGTTTATCAAGCATCTTAAGATGTTCGAGTCCTTCTAAACTCACAAGTGCATTCCTGGATAAATCCAAATTTTTTATCCGCTGGAAATTTCTTAGTGAATTACCAAGGTGGCCAATTTTTTCATGGTATGTTCCTGGTAAGGATAATGATCTGACATCACCTGTGAATATAGATTATAACAGGATTATTTTACTATCTAATAGACTGGATTTAGAATAAAATAGACAACTCATATGGCTCAAAGAATGATGTTACAAAATGTCATAATTTAGATCATATTGGAACTCAGTGATATACCAAGTCTGATAATGTGGTCCTGGATAGTGACAGGAGGTGGGGGAGTGTGGGATTGTAAACTAGTGGACACACACAATTCCAACGGGCCCTAACTCACCCTAACATCTAATACATATACAATGTACATCAGGATATTTTGTTTTGTTTGATTTTTGCAATGGGTTACAGTCATGGTGTGTCCTCTAGTAAAAGACAAAATATTTTGTTATGGTCAAAATTATAAAACCTGGATTTCTTGCGAGTCGGCACACGGTAACATAGGACAACACCAAATTTTGGTGTTTCACAATAAATTACTGTGCATCAGCAGCTTGTCAAAAATTAAAGGACACGCTGGTTACGGTTAGCACAGTATGGCATTTGGAATTCAGTTTGGTTTGGTTCATTTTGTTTATCAATGCCACAGATTGCTTGGGTTCACTAATCTTTACTCTTGCCTGTACATGAAATAATAGTGTACAGACTCAGTCAATGATAAATCAATGAAATGCTTAGCAACAATGCACTGATTCTCAATATACAACATATCAAGCGTAATAGAGGATACGTAACAATTTAAAATCTAACTGTCTTACCCTAGACTCAGATGTCTGATTAATGTATTGAATTTTTATTCTCAAAAATGGGAAAGAACATAAAATCTATGCTAGGATAAAATTACCATATTACAAGACTGCTGAGTAACCATGGTAACTCTGCTATTGATTAAAGACCTTGGGTTAATAAATATCATATACATGTATACTGATAAGATAAAGATCGGATAGTAGTTTTATTGAGTTTTAACAGTTTTCTATCTAGTAATGAATAAAACTGACAACATGGTGTTATTTACTGGTAATGTAAATCTTGATAAAAAATACATGTTCTTACTTGAAATCAGTCAGTAATAACTAATATTGCCATACTTGACACTTATACCCAATGTGTCATAAATTAAGAAAAATCTGGGATGATTAAGATCTCACTTCTACAGAAATGTTTACAACTTCTGATTTTGCCAACAGTGCAGGCATTATAAATTTACTTCGAAATATTAAATCATTCAATATTTCTGTTTTATTTTTTCTAAACATGGATAAAAATCACAGATTTGTATCACACTGGTTTTGTCACTTCTCATCTTCAACTCAGTAACAAGGTCCCCTAGGTCCCTAATATTTCTCTTGGGAAAAATATTGGGAATTATAAATTCATACTTTCATTGTATAAGTAGAGCGAGTACTTTGATGACACTATCATAATAATAATGGGTCTACTAATCACATTCACCATCAACAGACATTCAGACAACTGCAACCTAACACACCTCATAAGAAGTGTGCTATGTCTGTAAGCATTCAAAGACAAAATCAATATAGCATTGTATGTAATCACCTTTATGATGACAAACCCAGGGTGAAATCAATAAACAGAGGTTAGTTTATGTGTTGAATGTTTGATGACACTATTGTGCAATCTCAATGGGTGTTCAGTGTTTGTAATCTTTATTAGTATAGCACATTGTTGTGGTATATGTATTGAGGTTGTATGATGGTTCCTAGATATATTTATGACAAATCAAATAAGTTACAGCTCAAATTTAAAATTCACTAATGTGATTAAAATGTACATGATTACATCACAGTAAGTCAACACTAAGTCTATAGTATATCTACTGTACAGTGACAATGCTCATTGTTGACTGCAATTAAGTAAAGTAATCAAGTGACAACTCATCTTTTTGCCATTTTCAAGACTTTACTATAAATTATGCTTGAATGGATTTTTTTCTGAATTCAACTAATAGTCATTTATAGAAACCAATCTTAAAAAAATTGCCATGTTGTTTTTCAGACAAGTGTGTATCAAACTTGAAGTAGATAATGTGTGTTAGTACACATAACAATATTGAAGTACTGTAATTTATACAAGATGATTGCATAATGACATAGTCCTGAAAACCTAACAATTCTGACAAAATTCACTTAAAAAGCTACAAATTGTACCATACAACAGCAGTTGCCCTTGAAAACAGGATTTCTTCATCAATTTGCAACATTATTTTTAACAACTTACACTGACAAGATTTAAAACAAAGAGCAAATAATTGTAAATATTTCCCTTTTGAGAAAATACAATAATTCAGTTTAACTTTAAAGGCTTGTAGAAATAATTGTACTTTACTTTACTTTACTTTACTTTAAAAAACAACAACAACACATTCATTAATCATTTTGTTAGAGTAACTTCAACCCTGCACATAAGGTATGTAGTGTTTAAGTTATGCATTGTCAGTTACTCTGACTGGTAACATGTAGCAACATGACTGACTATTTAAACAGAGCAAGGAGTTGTACTTTAACAGTATGTAAATCATGGCCGGAATGAATCGGTTTTAGCCAAGCTACTTCACATCATTGTCACATAGTAAATCTATTGTCTACAACTAAACTAATATATACAAGTGTTCTTCTGTACTTCTTATCAGCTAAATATCTAGACACTGTCAATTTGATGTGAAATTTATTTAGTTTAAACAACTTGAAACCATCGTGACCATAGTAAATTTACACCACTTCTCAATGTTTTGGGTTTTGTAACTTTATTTGACAAATCAAATTATTTTCAAATAGGATCTTAAAATGTTTGGTTCAGGTAAATCAAAATTTATAATGGAAAAATAATCAGAGCAATAAATGGCAAATTGCTGCATAAAAGAAAAACTATTTTCTATGATTTGAATAAGTGGATGAATAGTCTGGCAGTGAACTTTTAATTTAAATACATTTTGTATCTTTTTTTTTCGAATTGGTGTCCGACTGTTTATCGTTATTCTACAAAATTACAACAAACAGTGCCGCATGCCATTGATAAACGTTTTTAAAATCTTGGCAACGTTACGCCCACTTGATTATACCATGACCATGGATTATACAAACGCCGCAACGGGAAGAAATAATATTTTTCACCTCATTTTTTTCATTAGTTGACATGTATGTTGAACACTCAAAGGAGGAAACTACCTAAGTGCCAACTGTGTCTACAAAACAGACAAAACACTTCGGATATTTAACTCGACACGGTGCGTGTGTTAGTCCCATATGTGTTTAATTCATCGTTGTGTACACATCATAACACAGGAGATTCAAGAACGTACATGTACACGAACAGCCCAATGGTTGTCCCATTCGGCACAAGAGATGTTCAGAGTTAACAACACATTAAGCGACCCCGTGTGGATTAAAAACTCGAGGAAATATTTAAAATTATAAGAAATCGATAAAATACGAACCCAAATTATCATGTTTTAGTTGAACTCTTTCTCGAATCCAATCCTCCGTCACCGTGAGCGCCATTTTTTCGAACGTTGATAAAGTTGACCAACTCAGTAAACACCGGAAATACTAGAAACACCGGTTATCCCAGGGGCTTCGAAATTTTATGTACAGACACCCCTACTGTAACGTCATAACTGTTTGATGTTTATGACTTCACAGAATATCAAAACACGTAATTTTGTGCTGTGACCTTCAAATGTATTGATTTGTTTGTGAAGAATTAATAAAACAAGTACACAACTTTACTATTACGCATATTGTTAGTGTTACCCTTACCTCCCTATCATAATAGTTTCGTCTTAGGAAAATAGCTTGCATTATGGGTAAAGGGTTTCCTTTTGACCTTTGACATAGGTGTTTCGATGTTCTCCGCATCCGCGTCCGCTCGTGTCGTCCGTAACTATTTTAGGGTTTTTTTGAGCAACAAGTTACCTTATTGTACATAATTCGATGTCAGTTACATACATTTGAAGTTTTACATGTAAAAAGCATTGCAAACTGTATTTGATGAACAAGCCATTTCTTAGACGCGTAGACGTAAGCAAAGTGACGTATCAATGACGTATTGGACTCGGAGACCACACGACTGAAGTTCGAGGACTTCCCCCGATTCACTACACTCTGTGATTGCTGCGGCTTTCTCAGTATTTTTGCCTCCTTCACTATTCAACCTAACAGGTAGAGAGCACTAAACGATCGGTGATAATTTGGATATCAAAATCGCTTCATAAAGCAGAGTATAATTGAGTGTTGACATTTTACAAGTGTAACTTGAATCCAAAGGGATGAATATCCTTCCCAAGAAAAGGTATGTAAACAGTTGCCTCTCTCTTGCGTGTTAGTGTATATGGAAGATATAAACATGGAGGGTGTGATTTTCTCTCCGTGTTATAAAGGAAACATTCACACGTATTTACAATGCAAAGTCACCAAAACGTGCAGCATCAACCATTTATACACAAAACAAACCCTCATATAATTTACTGTTGAATTTTATATAGGGTGAATGATTACACCACTGCAACAAAACGTGTATCCTTTAAATCATTAACTTGACAACTAGCTCAACACTGATGTGTGCCAGATATTAGAGAATGGTTTTCGTCTACAACCACACTGAAGGAAATTCTAAAATTGAATCCTACATGTACATGAAACACCCATTGTTGGTGTATACCTTGTGTATTTGATCATTCACAGAGGGCTTGCAATAAACATTCACTTATTTCTACTGTAAACCATACAGTATTAATACTGTATTAATATTTGTGATTTTGAAGTATCAAGTCCGATATGATAATCAAATTACTTTCAGTTAAATGTACCCAAATCATTCATAACACTAAGTTTACATATTAAAAGTTATGAATTTAATATGTGGCAGTGAAATTATTTTGCATCAGAATAAAATGTATAATAAATTATTGTTACTATGCATAGATGGCATGTAAGGAACAAAGACAACATAGCCAGAGTAAGACGTGATGAAGAACAAGCAGCAGAGGAAGAGAGAGAAAGACAACGAAGAATAGCACTTGCTGTAAGTTGATTTATTTTATAGTGAGGTGTAGTAAACATGGAGTACTACTAGTGATAATTTATTATCATATGTGATTAAGTATTACTGTATTAACCTTAAATCTAAATTAGTTCCATTAGTGTATCAGATACAGTGTGTCATGTCAACCTATCAGCCAGCACTCAGTCAGACAAGACTGTTTATGGCTAAACATCACAACGTATCTCACAGTCTATTCCATCATGATGACATCTTTTATCATTAAGTCATTTTATTGATCGAAAACACATTACAGACATAGATTTTTATGACTTCGATCAGAGTACATTCTCCTCATTTGAAACATCAACTTTGTAGATTTATATTTTCTTTGATTTTTTGGCTTTGTAACCATAGGAACAAGAATCAAGAACTGCTGCTCTCAGAGATAAAGCAAGGAAGCGACGTCGTGGTGAAGATGATGATGATGATGATGATACAAAAAGTGCTATAGCAACTGTAGAAGAGAGTCAAAAGGCTGTCAGTCATGTGAACTTTTTTAGGGAACTTGAAGAAGGAGTAAGTAATTCTTTGATTGTTTTCATAATGTAGTGTACTTTTGCTATTCTACAGTGTTTGAGTCATTGCAAGACTTGTAACTCACCAAGAGTTGCAACTTAGCAAGGAGAGTTGGAACATTTTATTACAATGTAAAGTTTCTTCTCAGTGATAAGTTTACTCATGTCACTTTCATTACTGTACCTTGTACATGTATACTTTACACTCTGCTTACTTGTTCCCTGCAGAAAAAGATTGGAGGTGTGAATAAGGACCATGAGGAAGAAAAGAGATTAGAAAAAGAGAAATACGAGAAGAGTATTGGCTTGTTGACATACTTAGGACAGAGTGTTACTGAGTCGAAAGGTAAGTTGTCATATACATTGTGTATGTCTTGCACTGTAGCTGAACCCAGTAGACATTGAGAGACAAATATGCACACTTTGTAAGTGGTGTGTAGTCTGAAACACACATATTTCAAATTTTCTATTATTCAATTGTTGTCAATACTACCTTATAGGATATTGATAGTATGGTGGAACCCCATGATGTGTGAGTGCAAGTGAGACACACTCAGGGAATTTGGATGAGTATGCCACTGTTCTCTACAGCCATACTTTTACAACCATAGCAAGTGTGAAAGTGCAGCAGAAAACACTGCAAGAATGAGTGCAAAAATCCCTGAGTACCCACACTGGCACTCGCACATAATGAGGTTATGTTATTATTACATAGGTTTATCAAAAACAGCAAATCTCTGAGAAAACCATACTTTGTGATCACACGTTTTTGTGTACAAGAAATAGTTATGCCCTCATTTGCATATCATTAACATACATGTATGCAACAATGTTTTTAATGTGGCATTGCATTGCAAATACCACTGGTATGCAGGTGCACCAGAGCACATAATCACATCACTATATAACAATATGGCTTCTGTAACTCAATGGCCAACACAATAAATGTACCCATAGTTTATAGGTATAGTATAGATGACCAATTTTTTCAGAAATTTTTTTTCTCATGGTCACCTTTTGTTAATTTTGTATTTATTTTTTATACCTACACAGACTCTAAGCCATGGTATATCAATGAAAGCAAGGCTAAGAAACAGAAAACTGAAGAGTCAAACAACAGGTAATTTATATTGCCATTATTTTAAAAATACTTTTCTTAATAAGCACGTCTTTGTCTATTAAAACACTATGTCATTAAGGTGGTGGTAAAGGCTAGGGCGTCAGTTGAATTTGCATATAAAAACTTCATAAAAACCTCGAAGCAATCACTAGTAACAATTTATCACACGCAAAAAAAAATCCATTCATAGTTAGAGGCACTACACATGGATTAAATATTCCAACATTGGAGAGTTTTCTGTGTACACAGAATGATGTCTAATATGGGTTATGTTTATCGACATGCTTAGAACAAAAGTACAACTATTTGGAGACGTACATAGTGTTGATATTATCTAGTAACAAATTTTGTGGTATGCAAATTGTCTTAATGTCAATTTGTAAAAGTCAAAATAGTAAGTATGCATTTATTTGATTTGAATTATAGCTAATAGGGGGTCTGTAAGGTACATTTGTATCAGGGTAACTTCATGAATTAGCCAACCCCTTTCAAACTGTTTAGGTTGGAATGACTCAATATATCTTGCAGTCTAAGAGAACACCTACTGGAGTTATCAGTAGAGGTAACTTTAGCAATAATGTAATTAAATAGAAGAAAGAACAGCTGTAGTTTTTCAGGATGTCACTCTTGAGCATTTAGTTTTGGTTCAATGCCTACAAACAGGAAAAGCTGATAGTAATTTTATGTATTTCTTGTTGACAGAGCTACAGATGTGCTCACAGGACTGAAATATTTATTTGAAATAATATACCACTAGATGGCGCTATTTACTAGAAAGCCAAGCAAGCACATATTCATCATACATGACGTGTAGCAAGCGAAACAACTGCAGACACTACAACCATTGCTAACAAGTGCAAAATTGTGTACCGCTCCCTTAAAAATGTTAAACAGAAATGGGATATGACTCAAATGAAGCAAAGATGGCTGCAGGGGATGATTAGTAATGGATATATGTAATTTTAGGGTAGTACCCTGTATGTTCATGAAGAAGTTTATTAATGGGATTACTCACAACAGCCCACTGCATTCAAAGGTAGCTGTATCGACAGACCTCATGATATAATATGCAGTTATTTTAGCACACTGAAAAACATGCACCTTTATGACAGGTCAAACATGTACAATATACAGTTTGTCATTAGGCTAAATGTGTGTTCAGTAAGGCTTGTTGGGAAACCATGACAACACATTTTGCTTGTTGTACTGGCACCACCGAGGACTCATGTTATGATCATTAATTATGTTTCTTCTTTGATCACAGCACCATTGATTCTAAGAAAAAGGATAAAATGGACCCAATGAGAGAGATGGAGAAATATCTGAAAACAAAGAAACATAAACATAAACACAAACATAGGCTTAAATTTGAGACAACAAACAACAAGGTATTTATCCTCAAATCTATCATTGAATACTGTGTACTATTCCATATTTTGTTAAAATACCTGAAAAATGGCAAAACAGTGTAGAATGACACTACAATACAAATAAGGCATAATTTCAACTGACAAACACGAACTACTACACACCTATTGACTATTGGTAGTTTTAAAACAGTTCAATTTTGTATAGGAAGTTGTTATGCAAGAAATATCATTAATGTTTTTCAGTAACTTGTCAATTCAAAACACATGCACGTTGTCAATCTGACAATTAATTACAAAATCCTTACAATGTTTTTGTTTATTGCAGGAGATCTCTAAACACAAACACAAACACAAGCACAAACATAAAGACAGTAAGAAAGATGAAGAAAGACAGAAACCCACAATTGAACAATTACGAGCTGAAAGAATACGTAGAGAAGCAGCTGAACGATTTAAAGTGAACAGATTACTTTCTGGGCAATCTACAGAAAGTCAACCTAGTACTGAAACTCTTGTAGAAGATAGATCTAGTAGACGATATAATTCTCAGTTTAACCCTGACCTTGTACGGAAACCAAAGAATAGAGACTATATGTGGAATGTCTGATAAATTTAGGTGAATTTACTTCTCAATAAATCTTAAGCCACAATCTTCATGTGGAATGGGTTAATAATGGCAAGGAATTGTCAGTTTTAATCATTCAATCTTTTCTAAAACCACATGTCAACTTGAAGTTCCATAACTTTGAGATTAGAAAGTAACACTACTTTTACCATTTAAGGAAAATTTTATTCAGGAATGTCAGCAAGAATTTTGTTTAGATACAGCCATTTGGGTGTCTTTGTAAGAGTGAAATAAAGCCATTTAGGATGTCTTACAGCAACCAGAATTGTATCATTGTGCACATTTTATATGATGCACAAGCCAAGTTGTACACATTCAAACAGAAAAAAATGGAATTTATTTTCTGGTCATTCTATGTCCTAACAACACACATTAACAATGATTCAGTTGTTTTCATAGGAGTAAAAATTGTTCAAAAACAGCACTGCTTTCCCAGTTTTCCTTAATTAATCAAGGTAACACTGATATAATTTGGTGGAATGATCAGCTGACTTTTCTCAAAAAACAAATATTTGCTGTGTTGTATAATCTATCACTCATCACACACATCAAGACAGCAGAATCTGTCTCACTCATCACACATCAGGAAGGCAGAATCTCTATCACTCATCACATCAAGAACGCAGAATCTGTATCACTCATCACACATCAAGAACGCAGAATCTGTATCACTCATCACACATCAAGAACGCAGAATCTGTATCACTCATCACACATCAAGAACGCAGAATCTGTATCACTCATCACACATCAAGAAGGCAGAATCTGTAACACTCATCACACATCAAGAACGCAGAATTTGTATCACTCATCCATCACACACATCAAGTCAATTTACACAAAAAATTATTCCTTTTCTTACATACTTTATTATAAAACATGACAAGAAAGTATGAGTTATGATAATTTACAATGGGCAGTGACACATACCGGGTACTACCAATATTACCATGACAACACAATACAAACATCACTATTGTGATGATTAAATCACCAGGCCAATCTTTGGTTAGAAATGATGGTAGTATTTTCTAAATGCTCAGAGTCTTGTCATAAACATTCCTGTCAGTACTTTGTTAGGTAAAATTTACTTGCACTAGGTAAGTATGAAAATAAAAGTTGCTGTCACATACAGATCTTGTTTACTAATCTATGCTCCACACAAAGTCCATAACTTTTCCTAACAATTTCAATTAAATTAAATGAGTACAAAGAAGCACAAACTTTTGACAAGATAATATCCCAGACTTACAATCTCATTCAGTAAAATATTTTCATCCATTATATACTTTGCAAAGTTTAGTGTCTAGTTAAAACGAAATACACAAATGTGATTGGCTAGACTGGTGAAATGAACAGATATGATTGGCTAGACTGGTGAAATGAACAGATATGATTGGCTAGACTGGTGAAATGAACAGACCATGATTGGACAATAACAAAGGCATACAGTAAACTAACCTAGTTTCAAACGACAACAAAAATAAGGAATAATATTTTAATATTGGATGCTACAAATGCACAAACACTGTGCAGTCAGTTTTCACAAAGGTTTGGGAACCCTTGTAACTGAGGGGAATGTGGGATAAATTTTGGATACATGTCCATACCTAGAATGAAAATTTGGTGAGCCTAAGGTAAAATGACCGTGAAACTCTGGTAGAAATGACCTACATGCATACATACACACTATAGTCGGTGACTGGTACTAGTCGAATTAAAAAGAAGTGAAAAAGTCCCTTTTAAAGAATTTTTCTGATAGCATCAAATGTCCTCTGAAACCAGGCATATCATTGGTCTATAGGTGGTCACAGGTAGACCTTAACTTTGCAATCGCATGGTCCCCTGAACCAGACATATCATTGGTCTATAGGTGGTCACAGGTAGACCTTAACTTTGCAATCACACGGACCCCTGAACCAGACATATCATTGGTCTATAGGTGGTCACCGGTAGACCCTAACTTTGCAATCGCATGGTCCCCTGCTTGTATAGTTACTCCATATCAACATGTCCTGGTAATGGCATAAATTCCTTCATAAACAAAACACTGATTTCTATAAAAAAAGTTACGTGTAAATCTTTTATCTTCCTCTTCCTCTTCCCCTACCACGTCCACGACCTCTTCCTCTACCCCTTGCTCTGCCTCGTCCAGCTGATGAGAGAAAATACAGAAATTGACAAAATATTAAAATGACAATCAACATTTTCAAAACCTGTAATTTCAAGGTGTGATTGTAACAGATAATTGTCTTGTTGCGAGTTTCAAGTTATACTCCCAAACAATACATGTCTTATAGGGGGATTTGCTTTGACTATGGAATGAACATGTGTCTGAGAATATGATGTGTTATAAAACACACTGCCAGGCCTTACTTGGGCACTAGTAGACATATTACCCCTGCACTGTTGTGTAGCATCTACCCCAGCTTTCGGCCTAAGTTAAACAGTTGCTACATAGCCACTCTCCTCAAGGTAATATAGCATCTACCTCAGCCTTCGACGCAAGTTAAACAGTTGCTACATAGCTGTTCTCCTCAAGGTAATATGAACAACTACTAGTGCCCTCATAGTCAGGCAATAACTTAGTGTATAACAAATGCAAATGTCTCCACTAGTCAAGTTCTTCAAATTTTAAGTTACTCCTACCATAACTATAAAATTGTCTCACTATATGCAGAGTATATTTGAATGTTCAACATACCAGCTTCCTTCTTCTTGGCCTTGGCCTTTGGTGTGTCATCAACTAACAATGT
Source organism: Glandiceps talaboti (assembly GCF_964340395.1). Classification (NCBI taxonomy): domain Eukaryota; kingdom Metazoa; phylum Hemichordata; class Enteropneusta; family Spengelidae; genus Glandiceps; species Glandiceps talaboti. The sequence goes on along the minus strand of NC_135555.1, from coordinate 1,699,509 downwards.
GTCAAGTGGTAAACTGTCTGGTAGAATAAAGTACCGAATGTTGTTTCCTCTGATGCTCAGTGTATCAAGTTGGACTGGGTCTTTGTTTTTGACTGTCATCTTGACTGATTTCAAGTGAGTATTCATACTCACATCCACACCTAAAATATCAAGACAGAAAAACATTAGTAATGAGGAGCCAATTCATATGGACACTTAAAACTCACTTTGTGTTCTATGGTATAAGATTTAGGGACCACTGATAATTGATTAACAGACGAACAAACACACAGACAGACTTGCATGGTGATTAGATACAGACAGACAGACTTACAGACAGACTTTCAACGAAATGCATTCTCCAATAATTGTTCATGTTTGTTTATAGTTATCTCAACAAAATGGTTTTCAATTACATTGTAAACTGTGCAGTTAGTATTTTTCAAATATTCTAGTAGTGACAGACAGCTAATTGAAAGACAGACTATTGGATGGATATCTGGACAGATGTCTCCAGAGTTCTACAGAAGAATGTCTACTGAACAGACAATTCTGTGACTCTGCTATCCAATACACTAACATTCTTTATAATATGAAATATGATAAAACATAATTTATATGTTGGTCAAAATAAACATGCATTAAGTTGACCACATATTTTATTATTCTATGTAAAAGATGAACACCTTTTGTTCATATTACAAGTAATAAATTGACATTCATGAGTTCAGCAACTCATTCAAGAGTTGTAACTTTAGACAGACTGAAACACATTATAATGTAGTAAATGTTCTTATCTGTTTAACACGGTTTATAGTCATAAACCATGTTTATATGACTCTGGTTTTCCTGCATGTGCTTAGACCTTTTTTCTGAGTTTACTTTTAATGAGCTGCTTAGAGTTTCCAGCTGTTATACAACAGACCTGTGATTGTACCATGTACCAGGGTTCCATTCTTCAATTCTATTGTCACGGTCTCATGACTCAGCTTCATCAAAAACCTGTGCATAAAATGAAGCAGGTTGGAAAGAAATGCAAAGTTTAATAAACATTTCCTTCCTCCTCCAGTATTCTCCCAAAACTGGAGACTTACCATACAGACAAGACATGATGGTTACACTGCTTTACTTACATTACCCCCAGAAGGATCAGCCATAAAAGAAACACATGAAAACTTACACAATTCTGAAAATATACGGACAAGTAAAGCATTCAGTTTGATACATCCAATTTTAAAGTAACAATTTCTGAAGATTCTAGACACATGATAACAATATCAGCTTTTCTAAGAGCAGATGAATTACTTGAGTATTCCAAGCTTTTACATTTTATCATGTTTCATTTCTAATTTCTTTGGTTACCATGGTTTGCAAACCTTAACAAAGGCCCTTCAGAATGCAAGTGTATAGCAGAGTCAGTGTTCTCCCCAGGATTTGTTGATAGGATATCGGCTCATTAGCATAAATTAGCATCAATTTACATATAATTATATTCCCGAAAAATCAAAGTACATCATAATATCAAACCAGTAGTACATGTACATGTGGCCAAAGGAAAGTTGAAGGCCAATTTCTTACTTCAAAATATTAGCACCAATAAGAAACTCATAAAGCAGTGTTATTGCTTATTATTGTTAGGAAAGCTGAAATTATTTAAATCTTAATGTCCACAGATAAATTAGACTTTCGAAACACGAAAAGTTTGTGTACAGCTACCGGCAGACATCGTCTTAGTCCGAAATATCGTGATACACGAGACTTACTATACTTCCCTATGGAGGACTTCAAAAACTCGCGATAGTTTGTGACGTCATGGCCGCCATTTTGGAAAATCCATGCTTTCATCGTTGTCGTACGATGTATCAGTATACAATGTCAAACTACAAACTAAACGTGTTTTCAGGGTAAAATTGAACATGAAACTGATAATCGGAGATAACATCGCCACTTTATCGAAAGGTACATTAATCTGTTCAACTCTTTTCACGACATTGAAGAATGCACATGCTCTTGGGTTGAGACATACTCGGTGTTACTCTGTCACTCGAACTCATTGAATGTCAACTTCATGCGTTTGTCGAACTTTTATACTTTATAGCAAAATGGCACGACATCGTTTGATTTTATAGTTGTCAAAATCTGGCAGTTCCGACATGCTTCTACGGTCGAACCGACGTTACGCATGGGCCGGTTATGCCTCTGATTTACCGAAAACTGTTGTACCGTAGTGTGAATCGATCACACTACCATTAGCGCGGGTTTACGCATTTTATTCCTATCGAAAACAATACTGACGGCAAACTTCAATGAAATCTGTCTGGCAATGGTAGAGGGTTGAATAGTCAGTTGAATTAATTAGACACTCATTAGTTTTACTTGCTGCTTATGTGTGAACTTGTGAAGGATCAATACAAACGTTGTGAAACAACAAAGGCGTCAGCTGACCGATTGACAGATGAACAATATTTACCGAACCCTATACAATCTTATAGCGTATCGGGACAACTGATAGCGTATCGGCGAAAATTAAAGGATATCGGGCCCGATACGCTAAAACCCTCTGCGGAGAACACTGAGAGTTATGGGAGAGTTCAGGATAAAAGCCTTTTATGTCTGCTAGTATGTCCACGACACTGGAGCTGTGTCTATGTTAGCATTCATCTACTATGATAGCTAGCACAGTCACTACTCCCATCACCATGGATATTCTAGCTAACATCATAAACAGCTTTTAGTCTGAATTCTTCCTATGTCTCACAAGGCTTTTAGTATTGAACTTTGAATACAATTTAATCATAACATTTTTTGCTTTCACCTTCTTGTCAGAAAATAATTAATTTCCTGATCTTAAAACATTCAAAAATTACAGGATATTTTTGCATGAAAACCTCAAACAACATGTTTGTGGTCATTTAATGTTGATATACCAAGTAAAAAAACTGTCTGAACAACTTGTTTACTTGATTGTTTATGATTTTGAAGAACAAGTCCTAAATTTGTTGATATTCTCTTACTATTTTGATATTTCAACATGTGGTAACCATTCCCCGGTTGTACTTGGATCATAAAAAAAAATCAAGCAAAATATTTTAAGTAACATTAATACAGTATCATGCACTGCAAGTAAAGTAGCTTTTGGTTTCCAGACTGGTCCACACAACTGCCAGGAATACATGCATTTTATAATCAGCTGAGAATTAACAATTACAGCTCATGTAACTCAAATTCTGTTTGGCACCTTGTTTTCAGAACAGTATGAAATGATCAAATCCTACTGTAAGAGAGTGTACAAGTTAGCCCTGCTTACATGACTGTTCTTCCACCACCATAAATTTGACTTTCAAGTTTCATCACATCAACATACCCACGATACTAAATTGACTTGTAAAGAGTCACGGAGTGGTAAGTCAGAATGATCGAATAAATAGAAGCACAGTCACACAAGTGAGGCCAATGCCACAATGCAAAGGGCACCACAACACTATATAAGATGTAGGGCTCATATTATAGGATGTAGATATATCTCCTGCCACCCACACTTGGCATGATTTACTGATGTTTGTAAGTGGAGACCATATTTGACAGTATCCATGCAAGCCAAACAAGCCTCATGGAGTTGATGAGAAAGAGTACTGCAAACTTCGGAGTTCTTTTAATGTATTACTCTAACTCTCCATCTGACCTACCACTGGTTTTCAACAATCAAGATACGAATTTCAGATACATTTTTACATGTACCTAAAAATGAAAACATTGTCGTACTTGTGACGTAGTTTTGCAGTAGGGAGTATTGAAATGTCAGGTTTCTTGAAATACAAGGTGGTCTACACTCCACACACAAGCGTCTGTTAGCCATGAGCTAAGTGAATAGAAAACGTCAGTCTTACAGACTCAATCGTGCAATGATTTTGAAAAATACATGTGTCAGGTACACAACTTATAATACTGTTATACACGTACATGCACATCGTACCGTCACTGAGAACAAAAACAAAACACCAGTGTTATGTTTTCGTTCTCTCTTTCCCCAATAAACATTAGAAATATGTTGAAATGAAACATCCAAAAGTTCAATACATTAGTCGACACTGCAAAAATACCACTATTATCTCGACTCACCTTACTAACTTCATGATGGCAATGGATTTTACAAACGATGCCAAGAAATCCAATGCCTGAGAAAACGTAGAGAGGACGCTGAGCCTCGTTGTGAGAAAGGTCGAAGGTCATCAACTTATTCGAAAATTATAATTTATAGGTGGCGCTATACCTTATAATCGATCAGACTCCAGTATTACATGGAGCACACTAGATACATTGCATGTATGTTTTGAAATATTGGGTTTCTTGATGAAAATTGTTAATCCTTCAATAGGGGTTATTTCCATTTGAACAGGTCAATACACTAAAGTACATTTCAATCATTACATTGTGAAAAGATCTCAGAATATGTTATGAAAACGCTTGTGTTGCCAGATAAATTATGATATTTGATTAAAGTGAATTGATTAATTATGATATTTGATTAAAGTGAATTGATTAAAGGGTGGTGATAGAGGTGGGAGGCAGGGGGGGGGGGTGAGACTATAAGGATGATAGTCAGATAATCAGGAACAAATCACACAGTTTAGCCATAGACTTCTACTATTTGTCCTGTACGATGGGAGATTAATTCTCAAAGGTTTTCATTCCATACAGACAGACATTGCAGACATTCACATGATTTTCACATAACACTACGGTGCATAGCCAACAATGTCATTATTCTACAACTCATTATTAAGAAGTCCTTTTGTACTAACTACATTGGTAACTCAAGGCTTAGCATATCGATATATTAACACACTTAATTTTAAATAGAAGCAGATGGCTTGCTACTAGTCTTAATACATGGAAATCAAGTGAATTGAATGTCTTCAAGAGTTTGGATGGAAATGAAAACTATTCAGGATGATAAAATAATGTTGGTAACAAAAAAACACTGACAATCTTTGATGTTATAATACTTTATTTGATGTATATACACAAAAATCACTATTACAAAACTTTGAATTGTCGAGAACCTTGTCATTCTAGTGTTTATCAACAGTGTTTAAACTCCATCCAATTTATGAGAAATGAAAAAAAAAAACATACTTCTTCAGAATTAGAGTTCTCTAATGCATGGATCAATATAGTTTTTACAAATATTTACAAGAAATGTAGACTTCATCAAATACAGTCATAAGTAGCACTTAAACTCACTACAGAGTTAGCACTGTGTACAGCGCCACCAACGACGGTATTTCAAAATCTACAAGAAACGTTGCTGTCAAGACTTTCTGAATACGAAGTGGTTTCATTGAATTCAGCAGGCACCAGTCTGTTTATTTATAGCAAATATTAGAAGATGACATCCAGTTTAGTTCATTTTCACTGGTTCAAGACCCCATGGGTTGTGTTGTTGACTGGCCAACTTCAACTGGTTCCATGTCTTTCTGTGTGTATGTAATGCCATCTGGAATATAAATACATCATAGTATACATAAGTGTCTGGACAATATACAAGTCAAAACAGTAATAAAACATACATTAATAATGCAATTCCTTATTTTTTGAAAAACACAATAAACAACTTTATCATATCTGATAATCCAAAGTTACGCTTTCTTGGTAAAATAATTATAAACTCTTTCTTCATGTTGTCTGGAAGGTCCAGCCATTGGTCCACTTATGTAACCACTGAGAGAGTGCATTATGTAAGCGAAAGGAACATCTGGATCTTTCAGTCTATTTCTTCATGATGTCAGAAAAATGCAAATCTACAGAAAGTTTGTCAATATTCCAATTTAAATCTGTTGGAAAATTAATGTTTTTCTAATTCATTGTAAACAATAATACTTGAGTACTTATCTGTAGACAACACATTTAAACATAAATACAATCAAAATAAAGCATCACCTCATCTCACATAAACAAATGTGTGACTTATAACGTACTGGTATACTAGTAATCAACTCACCTCTGCAATCTCAACCTTCCTCTCCCAACTTCTGACTGTTTTATTCAGTTCATATAAATCTGCTTTTTCTCTCACATATTCTACAACTTCTGGTACTTTATAATCATCCAGCTGCTGTCTAAGTTTTCTGTTTAATTTTTCTGCCTTGGCTCTTTCCTGGCAAGAGGACATGAAGATGAAATAAGAATACACCTACTGTGGTGTGTGCATCAATCTGTCCTAATCTATGTTGTATTATGACAAGCTTATAAACAAATTAATTTTTTCATTTCTCAAACACCACATTTTGACACTTTTATCCACGCCTCTTGGGTCACCAAATATTAAATGTGTCAAGCAGGCAAAGATCCAGCTGACATTTTTTTTTACTTTAAACAAGAAGTATATTGTGATACTTTGTCAGAATGAAGAGCTAAATCAATTTTATTAATCAGTATTTTTTTCAAAATTGAAATACATGTAGATTGACTAGATTTTAGTCTTACTTTCAACATACATTATAGAACACAGCAATTCCTCTGCAAAATGAACACGACACTAATTCATATAATTCTGACCAATATACTTGTAGATGACTCTGTTAACAACTCAACGTCATTGCGACTATTTTCCTTATACTTTTCAATTGTAGACATCCTAATAATGCAATTTAAATGATGTACATACCACTTCCACTTGTTCTGTTTCTGTATCTATCCTGGATAGTAGTTCATTACGAGATGATATCTCAGTCTTTAACCTATCCGACTCCATTGTTAGTGTATACAGCTTTTTCTGTAAATATGACAAAGTTTGAAAGTGTTAAATGAACATCTTGAACCAAAGACATCTATGTCTTTTTACTTTGAAATACAGTAATTCTTAACGACAAATATATATATACACAATGCTATTACTTAGTACCAGTACTGTCTGTCTTCCTTGGTATACCATTTCTTCAGATTTCTCTCACTTTTTTTCTCATTCCCCTTTTCCTGAATTGCCCAGGTGTGTGTGATGAACAAAGTTATTGAATTGTGTTTTCAATCAATGTAGACTAGGATACACAGCAAAGTATCTATGATTGTTTTTGTATCATAACAAATTTACCTTATAAGTATTAAGGACTTGTAATGTATTGCCTGCCATTAACTTTAAACGCAGTAAGTCTTGGTTTCTCTCGTCTATCTTCTCTAGATATTGACTATTCTCTATCTTCAATTGTTGGAAATCAACTTCATGTAGCACTTCACCCATTTCTTCTTTCTGAAGAAACAAACATTGATCATTACTTTTGTTAATATGCAATAAATAAATGTGAATAGAAGAATGCAATGAAGTCTGGTGACCTTTCCATACTGACCTCTTTAAATGATTAGTTGGTTCTGCCACAGACAAGGAAAAGACTGATTTTTTCATTTTATTTGGTTCTGCATTCAATCAAACAACTATACATTGGAACGATAGCCTTAGCATCACTTGGTCACAAGTTTACAAGATTTGGAGCTCTTAAGTTTGTTTGTTTCTGAGAATTCCCCACTTCAGTGTACAGAAGACATCTCCTAAGCCAGCGTTGTCAATTTTATGGATGATGCAAGGTTGCTGAAAATGATTTTACTGGGTCCCCCACCTGACAGAAATGCAGCGACTTTGTTCAGCTTTGAGGGCTATCTCTATTTTTTATGTTAAATCCATGAATTTGTTACAAAAATGAAAGATAACTTACCTGTTTTAATTGCAACTGTAATTTTTTCTTTTGAACTTTAAGTGTGGAATTCTTCAGTCTAAGCTTTTCTATTAGTGTGTCTCGCTGCCTTAATTTATCATCAAAGTATCGTACAACTTTCTCTGCAACAACTTTATCAGACCGTGGATTAACAGAACCCTTCACAATATCTCTATCAAATTCATAAGATGCTTTCTTGATTTCAGTTAGTCTCATGTCTGCTTCTTCCATGATAGCCTAATGAATAAAAATAATCATTAAATTGATAACATATCTAATGATATTGAAATGATCATCTCTAGTGACTCATACAAAATATACTAATTGTAGTGTAAACACACTCTATAATAACTCAACTTTGAATTTCAGCTTCCAAACTTTCAAAAAAAATTTAACCTCAACTAAGTAAAAGAAATGCAACAAGACATGTTAACACCTAGGTGCATGGCCACTAAAACTATGACTCCCTCTATGGTGAACAGACTTGATGGTATTCATTATACTACAGCAACCTAATGTCTCATTTTCACACACACACACACACACACACACACACACACACACACACACACACACACACACATACATTCATTCATTCACAGTTACATTTACACTGACTACAAGAAAAACAAACACCCTCTTCCATGACATAATGTTCAATGACTGAATTTGTCTGCATGCTATGGCTGTAAATGATGGTAAATTTTACTATCCCATGAGGCCTTCAAAGAGACACTGTGGTGAAAAATGATATACAACAGTAAATCAAATTTGAAACAAACTATTTAGTTTACAGCTTACGGAGGTTGATATTATGTTCTGTTTTAAAATTGAAAGGTATTTTCACCTGCATGATTTGGTCAAGCATAGACAGTGGAGGGGAGAGTAAGTTCAAGATTTACAAAGTTATGTGTGCCATTAGAATTATCTCATAATCGATGATTGAAATCTCAAAGTTAAATATGTAACCTCATACAAGAGACTTACAATTTATCAGTGAGTCATAATTGGTAGTACTATAAAATATAACAGAAGTACATTTATATAATTTATATACAGAAACAGGGTGTGAGGATATCTTTTATTTACCAAAATATACTGAAAAAATCGTTTTATCATCAAGTTGTAACAATACTCACAGCATTTCGCATTTTGTGTGATATTTCTTTTTGTTGATGTCATAAAAGTTAGACCTTAACATACCCTAGTTTCTGACTCATCAAGCTTTTTAGTGACTCTAAACCAGCTACCTCTCCTTCAGACATAGTAGGCAACCTTTCTTAATATGAGCAATAACATAATTTCTTACTCTGTAGGTGTCCAAGACTTTCTCTGAATCTTCTTTGAGCTTTTCAATTTCTTCTCTGAGTTCTTCAATCTCTCTTTGTGCAATATCACACTTTTGTTCAGCTGTTAATTTTAGATGTCTGTCAACTCCGCCAGCTTTAGATTTCGATCTTTTTCTCATCATTCTTGTATCTTGAACAGATACACTTGGGGTGGGTGCTGCTGATGGTGATACCATCATATTGGGTTCAACTCGCTTGAGAAACTTCTCAAACATTGTCGTCTCATTTTCTAAGATTCTGTTTCCTATCCTGTAGATGATGGAAAGAAAAGGAAAAACATCTTACTAATGACAAAAATAGATAAATGTACACGGTCCAATAAAGTTATAAATAAACCAGACAAAGAAATTGTTAGACTCAGAGTAATGACTAATGTTATTGTTACTAATGTTAGTGTCACTGTTACTGTATTTTTTCAGCTTTTTCAGCTATCCTGCTGTACATGAAACACGCAGCTAAAATCAGATTCACTCATAAATATTACCAACTGGATAATCAGTAGTTGTTTCAATCATAGACCCTTCGTGTATGGTCTGTATTCCAATGCACTGTGCCGTCTGTGTACTGCCATTTCCGACTGTACACTACATTATGATTATACATAGTACACACAGTAAAGCTGCACCGATAATTTAATTACGTACGAGATGACAATTTTTTTTTATCTGGGCATGAAGTTTGGGTTAACGTCGCTCGCTTTTCTGATAAATACACACACTGCATGTGAAAACTTACGTTGAATCTTCTACGAGTTGTCTAAGTTGTTCATCGCTTAAATCGGCCAAGGGATCGTCTTGTTGGTCTTGCACCGAAGTGGTGTCTATACTCTCCGAGTCCGCCATGTTGTCAACTAATGGTTGCCAAGACCATCATCCGGGTCCTTTCGGCAAAACATTATATTGCATCCTGGGTAAATATTTCCGGCGATTTGGTACGGGTCCAGCTGCCGAGCCTGATAGTCACGGATACACTGCTAGCTTGAAGTTGAGTAGCATTCAATGTATACTCCAAATTACCGCGCCACAGGGAAAAGTCCATCATAAATTCACGGTTATCCACTTTTTATTTATTTTTTAAATAGTTATGTTAATGAAAAACATAACAAAAGAACAAGTAGTAAAAGAAAAATACGAAGAAGTAGGCTTACACAGTACAGAGGAAATGATTCTGGTAACTACATTTAGGTTATATCATGGATGTATTATATTATGTATTATTAATACATCCATGGTTATATTGTCATCATTAATTTGAATATTTCAAAAGACATGTGACGGAGAAGGTCTCAAAAAATAAATCACCCATTGCATTGTTCGTTTGCAAAGTTCCATCCATGCTTTTGACAGCACCGTATGTCTCAGCGTTACACGTATATGTACGGTTAATCATAGACCCTACGTGTAGGCATCATCTGATCTGTGTTTATGACTGTATTATCACACTTTTTAAAGAATATTACATATATATGCTCACTCATCAGATATATATATATATATATATATATATATATATATATATATATATATATATATATATATATATATATATACAGGTTTTGAAAATTTGAACCAAATTATATGCTATAGACCCTACAGAACTGTTTCGTGAGGTGCGTAGTCCTCACTCATCAGGGGTAGAATGGAAAATATGTTTTCCATTCTACCCCTGATGAGTGAGGACTACGCACCTCACGAAACAGTTCTGTAGGGTCTATAGCATATAATTTGGTTCAAATTTTCAAAACCTGTATATAATTCGCTCTACTACCCGTATTGAGCACTTTTATGTGGTTTTATCTACATCCAGTCAATTATATATATATATATATATATATATATATATATATATATATATATATATATATATATATATATATATATATATATATATAGATGTATAAATCATCGTCAAAAAGGCGCCTTCTAGACATATTTTTAGATTCGTCGAAGTTTACTTTCGCCAACTGGACATAAACATTATGTAAAGGAAATATATCACTTGCATATATACGTCGGAATTTTGTTATATAATCATCCATAATATTGTCTTTTTTTTACATCTAGAGCCTAATCTTGAAGTAAACACAGACAATGCAATATACATGTACAATGAATTCTATGGATCTATCTATCTATCTATCTATCTATCTATCTATCTATCTATCTATCATCTATATATCTATCTAAAAGTATCTATCTATCTATCTATCTAAAAGTATCTATCTATCTATCTATCTATCTATCTATCTATCAATCTATCTATCTATCTATATATCTATCTATCTATCTATATGTGAGTCTAGCTATCTGCCTATTAAACCTGAGGGGGTGCCATGGTTATAAACAATCGCGCGCACATGTGTGTGTGCGTGCGTGCGTGCGTGTACGTGTGTGTGTGTGTGTGTGTGTGTGTGTGTGTGTGTGTGTGTGTGTGTGTGTGTGTGTCCATTTATTTGATCCCCTGTATAACCATACTTTCGTATAGGATCTATGGTATAACATTAACTGTATATGCTGCAAGACATTCTACAGGAATCAAAAGATATACATTACGTATGTCTAACCTAAAGTTTCGTATAAACCTTATTTTGTTGTTTTGTTGATATATTTACTAGTTTGTTTCAGAACACAAACACTTATTGCAGAAAAGCCAATGAAGAAATACAAGTTGTGTATTTGGGTAACTTCCAGGGTCAAATAATATAAAGGTGTCATCATACATACAAATAAATAAATAATAAATAAATAAATAATAAATAAATAATAAATAAATAAATAAATAAATAAATAAATAAATAAATAAATAAATAAATAAATAAATAAATAAATAAATAAATAAATAAATAAATAAATAAACAAACTATATTTCTGATAACTACAACACATTGTATGCAATCAACGTTGATATATTAATCAATTTTATATGTCTACCAGTGAAATTTAGGTGGAGGTTTGCTCGTACCATGCGTACCGTGTGAGCACATGCCGCGTAACTGTATAGGGGGGTACTGCACATTGACACTATCACCAAGGCAATTTACCCGACCTCGTTTTCAGCGACGACCCGCCAACCGCACCATAGAAAGTCCGCCATTTTGGTTGAATCAACCAAACAAGACTCTGCTGGATGTGCGAGGTGGACGTACCTCAGAGGTGTACAATCCATGAAATGTTAGATCATTGGAATTATTAACTGTGTGCTAATTGGCAAGACATACATCAAACTGTTCTGGGAAGCGGTGCATAGTCTACGGAGCTACGCTAGCAACGACTGCAGACTGCAAGAGTCAGGCAGTTGTAGCTGTTCCGTCTGTTGTGCATGCACACTGTAAATGGTGGTTCGCTGTTGGTGTGTTCTTCGACAAGATTTTTCGTCAAATCACAACAAACATTCTGTTTTTTAATTTTGTAAAGCCTGTGATATCCCGAACTTCGAAACGACTTGTAAGCCAACGGTGGCTTGTCAACGGGCATTGTAGTTTGAGAGAACCGGTCAAGGCCAGTTACAGTAAAGAGAGTGCCAAGATGGCGATGAGTCGGGCTCGAGTTTATGCTGATGTGAACACACATAAACCGAGAGAATACTGGGACTATGAATCACATGTTGTTGAATGGGGGTAAGGACACCATACGTGTTATTGTATGTTATGCAGTGCAGATATTTTGAATGAGCACTGTATGTGTCTGCAATAAAATGATAATAAAATGTCATAACTGATCACCAGAGTTTCCATATATAGTATAACGTTATATATGTATATATATATATGGATGTAGTCATGAACTTAAAACTGTCAGTGTCACTTGTCAGAGATGTATAATCCTAAGAAACGATTATATGATAAATTATAATAGGGTTTACTGTTTATGTTGCAAATTTGGTAATCTGTATGTGAAGCACAGAAAGTAAGATTGTGCAAGTGCATTCTTACATACCCTCTCCTCTCATTCCAGGTATGCTCATAATCTTCTCACCGATGTTCCCAGAGATGCTGTCAGAACTTTGTACCTTTATATGAAAGTTCATGTACAGATATCATAGGTTATAGATGGTGTGCAACATTGATCTTTTTCAATGATGTTCAGTTCTTATCAAACTTGAAAGAATTGCATTAGCATACATCAAGTGATACTAATCATCACAAAGTACATGTAGATTGATAAATATAAAAAACAATTTTATTTCCACAAGAAAAGTATTCAATCTAAGCAGGAAATCATGCATTTAGTTTCTAACTATATGAAGACACACTCCATTGATAAGTGTTTGAACAACATAGAAGTTGACAATTAAGTAAAAGAAAAAAAAATCATCTGCTCCATATTATCTTTCTCATATGTCATCTTTTTATAGTATCTTGTTACTTGGATACGTCATACATATATGGACCATTGGATGGCAAAGTTAGATGAAATGCTATCCTGAATAGATATACTCTTATACTGGTCTGTCCTATACAACTCTATTGGAGACAAAATACTGAGATAAGACTGGGCTCGGATTCTTTTTGATAAAAGATACACTGGGAATGTTATTCTACTTAAATCTCCACATAATTCTAGCAGCAGTCTGTCATATTGTTTGTGGATTGATGAACTGAAGAAAGAAAGATGAGAACTTTCTTCACATAAATAATAATAGTAACAATGACTAGATTGATAATTTTGACTGGTTAACTATAGCTGCAATAACTGTAGCATTTGCTGTGATTTTGAGGGGTTTTTCGTCTGTTTTTGTGCCTTTTTATGTTCCAATGTTTAACCTGAATCAAACACTTACAATTCCTGTAACGCAAATAGACAGAAGCGATTCAGATCTGAATCGCAAAGCTGGGCAGATTTTTCTGCTAAATTACGCCTTACTTAGCAAAAAATCAGACATCACTCACGTTTTCAACATGGTCTCGTCTATTTGTGTTTGTGTTACAGGAATTGTAGCATTTGATTCAGGTTAAACATCGGAACGTAAAAAGGCACAAAAACAGACGAAAAAGCCCTCAAAATCACAACAAACGCTACAATTATTGCTGCTAGGTTAACTATTGAATTTCTGTGCATCTCAAGACATTTAACGTGCCACTTGGGCAAGAAATTTTGCTTGTAAAAATATAGATAAAACTTTTACCTACTTTAAAAAGAGTATGTGTTTGTCATTGCAGAAATAAACTGATATTAATCAAATATTGTTGTTTTTTATTTTTTGTTTACAGCCAACAAGATGATTATCAAATAGTAAGAAAACTAGGTAGAGGGAAATACAGTGAAGTTTTTGAAGCAATCAACGTAACAAATAATGAAAAATGTGTCATAAAAATTCTTAAGGTAATGTAACATCTATATGATATTTGCCCAAAAAAAATTATTGAAGTTCAGAACATAGCCCATGTAAAATACATGTAGTGCAAATTGAAAATTAAGAAGTATGCATTTGTACATTCCTTGCAACATAATACATGCAAAGTTAGATGCGCATACATGTTGTGAGAATAACATTACATGATGATAAAAGTATTTCCTGAATGCACTATAGTTACTCATTGTAATTTCTTTTATTCTTATTTACAGCCAGTTAAAAAGAAGAAAATTAAAAGAGAAATAAAAATTTTAGAAAACTTACGAGGTGGAACAAATATAATTACTTTATTAGCAATTGTCAAAGACCCTGTGGTAAGTTCTTATTTAAAAACTTGCACTTGCAGCTGTGAAGAATGCACATAACTTGAGCAAAAGTGTGACAAAACTGCAAATGAAATACCAATTTAGTGTGAATATTTACACATTTATATTCACTACCCAGCAGTAGTTTTTGCTTGCCTTTCCAAGTAGGTACTAGAAGCATTTGACAGATCAAATTACACATATAGAAAGTACAGTTTCTACTTAAATTCCCTATCTACTGTTAATGGATAGATATCTTGCTCAGCAAACATATTGAAATAACTTTTCCATGTTACTGGTATATGTGAAAAAAAAAATCAGGAGAAAGATTTTCGTATTTTGATGTAATTGCCTGTTAGTTTTTGTGTACTGTATAAAGGGCCACAGTCTAACTTTTGGTTGTCAGTGTCTACTTTTTCTCATACTGATATATACTTAATAATATTCCAACTTTCAAACATATTTATCATGTCTAACAAATGGTAGAGATTGTATATGAATCAATGGTATTTAAATTACTTTATGCAATATTTTTGATACCAAGAAATTCCCAGAGTATTCACTGCACTTCGGGTATTCTAGTCTCTTTGTGCATATTTTAACTCCTTCTTTGATACTAGCAACCATTAGACTTAGGTTTTCTTCTAAATAAGAGTAAGTGTGTTTACTAGCTTTATTTGAAAATGGGCCTCAGTTACAGAGGGTATCACTTTAATTTATATGTATTCAGAAGCAGTATACATGTAGTTTCCATCTGTGTTCAGCTGTGCAAGAGAAATCTCATGGTGTCTTTGATAGTTCACCAGAAACTGTGCATTCCTTAAATTATTGCACAATATTATACAAAGTTGTAGTGGAATTGGATCTTTGCAGTAAAGTCGACCCAGTCAGGACATAAAACGAAGACATTGTACCTGAATCCATGTAACCATAAATACTGTTCTAATGAAAATGACATTATCAAGATGGAACAGATCTTGTGCCATAGAAATAATTAACCTATGATTGTTATTAAATTTGTGATGGTGAATAGTCAACATCCATGCATTAAATCTGCTTATCTAGACTACAAACAACAACTTGCCTAAACATGGTATATTGGTATGGAAGCAACATTTTCTTGTACTGGCAATTCCATACCTGTTTAGTATCTTGTTTGCTTTGTTAATGAGATTCCATAGTTACGTTTTTTTTCTGTAATTCTCTTGTAGTCCAGAACACCAGCTTTAATATTTGAGTATGTTAACAACACTGACTTCAAGGTAAGTGTCAAATATTCTGATCATATTTACTGGAATTTTGTCAAAGTTTTAGTGTAAATTTCATGTGTCAACGTGCTATCTGCATCATGTGTAAGGACAGAACCATGTCAATACTAAAACAAAGAAAGCTTGTCCAAGGATTTATAATAATGGTAGCGTTATTGGTTCTACTCAAGGTTGTTAGATGAAGTGACATTCTGTTGTTGTTATGACAAATGTTACATGGCATGACTTTTACTCTCTCAAGGTCACAAAGTCACTTTAGGGCAGTCAGAAGTACTGATAAGTAGTAAGTGGCAGTTAATGTGTTCAAATGTCAGAATGTGGAGGTTAATAGGTTCATATGATGTGGATTTTTTAAGGACAACAGAGGAATTCTGATCCAGCAAGTCACTTAAAAAGCAGTTTGTAGTTACAGCTGTTACAGAAGCTTCATATGAACTTCAGCCATTCAAAGACTTTTATAGTTTATGTATTTTATCCCAACAGCAACTGTACCAAACACTAACAGATTACGATATACGATATTATATGTTTGAGTTACTGAAGGTAAGTGTGTTTCTGTTTCATCACTTTATTAAATGGTATATTATAGTTCTACTTAATGAAAATAATAATTTAAAAAAGTCCTTTGCGCAAGTATTATGAAATTGATCTTGATGAGCAAAGACAGCTGTGTGTTTTTCTCGGCAGATAGGTCTGAAATTTGGTGGGAATGTTCTTAGGGGTGTTTAGATTAAGAATTGATCATGACATTATGATTCCATCAGTGATATGCAAATTAGGTATAAAAGTGTTTCTTTTTGGTAAAAAAATCTTTAATTCCAAAACCACTGACTGAGCAGATTAGGCTGAAATTTGGTTGGAACGTTCTTCAGGGTGTTTATATTAAGGATTGTTTATGACATGATGATCACATCAGTGATGTGCAAATTAGGGCTAAAATGTGTCTTTTTGGTCAAAAATGTATAATTCCAAAATTAATGCGCCGATTTGGTTGAAATTTGATGGGAACGTTCTTGGTGCTGTTTAGATTAAGAATTGTTCATAACATGATACCATCGGTGATATGCAAATTAGGACTAAAAATGCGTCTTTTTGGTTGAAAATCTATCATTCCCAAACTACTGAGCAGATTGGGCTGAAATTTAATGGGGGGGGGTGCATCTGGGGATGTGTAGATGAAGTTGTATTCACAACGTAATCAACGATAGGCAAATTGGTGAAAAATTTCAATTTAGGTATTTAAAAAAAAAACATATCTTGAAACTGCATAGTGTATGGGGTTGAAACTTGATGGGGATGTTTCTGGAGGTATTGTTCTGCAGTTATTTTTGAAAACATTACATAGCTCTACTTTACATGACCCGCTGACATATTAATATATTAATGAGGCATGCCTATTATGGAATTATAACATATAATAATAATAATAACACTTGTAAAGTGCCATATATCCTAAAAGTTCATAGGCGCTGAAATACTACAAAAGCAATAAAAACTACTAAAAGCGTCTCAAAGTTCACTGACAATTTAAAGAGTCCCATGTAATAAAAGTCACTAATGATACACAAGAATCACCGGCAAAATGTCACAAGAAAGTGTCACCTGTAATAAAAGCAAAAAAAATATTAAGGAAAAGTCACTTACGTACTGAGCAAGGATACCCAGAAAGCATACCACCCCACCCCCAAAAAAGGAAGGAATCGATAAGTTCCATGTCAATTATCAAATGTTGAGTAATCATAACAACAATAGAATTTCTGAAAATTTGTAGTGTCAGCATTTTACAACAAGTTGCCTTGCCAATTGCAAAACATAAGTCACATTTTTGAGAACAATTTAGCCATAAGCCACCTTTATTGCTTTACCCTTATCCATGTTATTTATTTTTTTTACTTCCGTCTGACTGATAAGTCCAAGTAGATGTAAACAACTGACAGAAATCTTATTGATAGTAGATGATATCAATTGAAGGGAGTGAAACATAAGCAAATACCTTGACTAATCTGACCAATTGACTCAAGATAGCTTGGAACCATTATCAACTAAATGATACATCATGTCCTTTCAACCCATGGAACAACAAAACAAACCTAAAATAATGTTTTGCATTAGTATGACACCTCTACTAAAAAAAGTCTATGTGGTTCACTTAGAGTATAGATATACATTGGATTGGCTGCAACTATATATAGGTAAATTCTGATTGATTCCAGACTACAGTAATATGACAGGAGAGTTGGGATTCCTGACTACCTGAAAGGTTTTAATGCATGTTGTATCTGAACCATGTGAAGCTGTACCTGCACCCATTATGTTTGATTTATGGCTCTCTGACAGACAACCTTATTTGCATAATTTGTGCTTTATATGTTTGTTTTCAGGCGTTGGATTACTGTCATAGCATGGGTATTACGCACAGAGATGTAAAACCTCAAAATGTTATGATAGACCATGAAAACAGGAAGGTATGCTGTTCTTTGAACTAAAGTAGACTGACATTTTATGTATTTTCAGGCCCTGGATTACTGTCATAGTAATGGTATTACTCACAGAGATGTAAAACCTCACAACGTAATGATAGACCATGAGAACAGGAAGGTATGAGGATATATGGCTGGTCATGGTGTTCAGCTTTCTTTCTCGTTTCATCTGCCATATCTCTCACCTTCAAATCTCTTTCTTTTAAATCCTTGTGTTTCCTTTTAGCACTTTCATTTATTCTGTACCTTTACCATCTCATACTTCATTAAGTCACCAAAACTGGTTTTGAAATCTTCCTCGGGATTTTGGCTTAAGGTGTAGTGGTGTTGTTGTTTCTCTTCCCTTTAAATTTTTTAGTGTTGATTACATGTATAATATTGCATAACCGGTCTGTGTGAATTAAACTTTGTTGTATCTACGTGGTACTCTGACAACTTAACATGTTCAAAAAATGGAACGCTTCAATACTACCGGCATGTATATTAGTTACACAGATATAAAAAAAAAAAATCATACTTTGATCTGTCAAATCAGGATATCCCTTCACTTACCTGCTTTTCCTCCTATTTCACTTGCACAGTGGATTCATACATTAGGATCTCAGACAAAAACTACTTATTAGTTATTTCTTCAAAAACACAGACATTTTTATCTGTCACTTAAAACATTCCAGTTCAAAACCGCATCATGTTTCACGGCATAAATGGTACCAAGGTAGCTATGCAAACCGAAGGTACACAAATCCACAATTATAAACAGGAAAAAAGTTTGTATCAATACTGAGTAGTATTTGTTTTATATTTTGGTATCTATGTAATGGTATTAGCTGTATATATTACAATAATGGTGTATAGTGACTTCAGTTAAAATCAAGTTCTTTAAAACCCATATCCAACTCTGATTTCAGCTAAGACTAATAGACTGGGGTTTAGCAGAATTCTATCATCCAGGACAAGAATACAATGTGAGGGTTGCATCAAGGTATTTTAAAGGACCGGAATTGCTTGTTGACTATCAGGTAATGTATACATATATTGGTTAAACTTCATACATTCAAATTTTATTAGTATATTCTTTGTCATTACTGGCTGATGTACAGACGATGACAATTAAGTTTCAAGGATGTTAAAAGAGTGAACATTACAACATCAGGATGTCACCATTTTTGTGCATGCTGTAATATTTTTCCATTTTGTTTCCACCACAGTTAAATGCTTCTTCTTTGGACATGTGAAGTCTATGTTAATTTGTACACTTATTGCATGGCTATGAGGGCACTAGTGGACATCTATTACTATGCGGGTTGTTATGTAGCAACTATTCATTTCTTGAGGCAAAAAGCTGAGGGAAGTAGTTGCTTTATTATAACAGCACAAGGGGTAATATGACGACTGCTAGTTCCTGAATAAGGTTAGGCAGTAAGTGTTTTATAACAAACATTCTTAGGCACATATTCTTTCCATGGTCAAAGCAGAGCCTCAATCCGTGCTACAGGAATATTGCGACTACTGCCCCCATATGCAAATTGAAGTCACTTAGGGTCAGTAGGCCATACTGATACCACATGATAATATCGGGGTTGTCGATGGCCGAGCGGTTAGCTTGTACGCCTCTTACCTCTGCAGTCTGGGTTCGAACTCGCCTGGTGTCGGCTGGGTTTGATTTAAAATTTAACCAGGTCTGTATGTAAGAAGGGTGATGCTCAGTTTGACCCTGCCAAACAACGCAGGTTTTCCCTGGGCACTCCGGTTTCCTCCTGCTTCTTCAACACTAGGGTGCTGCTCTTGCGGCAACCATTCAACATATTTCCGAATTTATTTGGACAAATAAAGATTATTATTATTATTATTATCTAAGCCAGTCACTGAAGGCTATATGAACACGATATATTATAATGTATGTTTAGTGGTAATATATTTCTAATATTTCCCTCTGTTTGATTTTGTCTACAGTTATATGATTACTCTCTAGACATGTGGAGTCTAGGTTGTATGTTAGCTAGTATGATATTCAGAAAAGAGCCTTTCTTTCATGGACATGACAACTATGATCAGGTTAGTCACATCATTCTGTAAAATTGGCAAGTCTATTGTATCATTTGATTACAAGTGTAAACCATTTGCATCGTTTTCCATGCAAGTAAGTAGACAACCACTCGCCATTATCTATCCAGAACATTATTTGGATAAGCATTATGAAGCACCAGAAACAATTTATTGGCTATCCTATATAAGGTAATGGGACACCCTCATCAGTCAAAATTTTAAAAGCTGTGTAAGTGCTCTACTTAAAAGTATTCACAAGATCAATAACATGTACCTTCTGTAGCAGTTACAGACCAGAAGGGTGAATCACATGTCTGGTGGCTGTATTGATAATATTTTTACATGAAATAAAGGTGTTTGTAGTATGGTTTCCATTACATAAAGTGGGTGCACTTAGATTACAAGGGGCTTTGGGAATTTGATAGTTTTATGGCATATCGACTCCCCTGTAACTTGTGTAACTTGTCTTTCTCACAGTTGAGTTTCAATCCTTTCCCTAATCATCTTTTCTTTCTATTTTACAGTTAGTACGTATCGCAAGAGTATTAGGAACAGATGAACTGTATGATTACATTGAGAAATATGAAATAGACCTTGACCCACGATATAATGATATTTTAGGAAGGTAGGTAGGAAAAACTTACTGGTCAGTGACAATTTGTGACTAACAAACCATCCATAGAGGACATCAGAACCTAAAAATGACAGAAAGAAAGAGCTAGTTTATTGCTGCTAACATGATGAACAACAACTGTTGTTGCAACAGACTGTATATGGGCCTCTGAACACTAAGGATATCAAGTAAGGACACTCCTGCCTGTGACAGTATTTGTATTGTTTCCAATCTGAGACCAAATATATCTCACAGCATGTAATCAACCCAGTTTACATTTAGAATCCTAAAACATATATAAACGATCATTTTCTGAAAAGTATACCAAGTTTATTTGTTTTTGTGGCACATCAACACATTGGTGTTGACATATTGGTATAGTTTGTCAGATATCTGCTACCTATTCTTGTCACCTTGTAGGCATTCAAGAAAGAGATGGGAACGCTTTGTGCATAGTGAAAACCAACACCTAGTAAGTCCAGAAGCATTGGATTTCTTGGATAAACTTCTGAGGTATGATCACCAAGAAAGATTATCTGCTAGAGAATCAATGGAGCATCCCTATTTCTGTAAGTACTCCCCTATGTTCTCTCCACAAGGCTTTTTGTAGGACACCTCTTGAACTTTTCTGTTGCCCACGTTATTTCTCTTCCAGCCTTTATTCTACAGAAACTAGTTGGTTATACTGTGAATTTACAAGATTTCATTCAGTTCCTCAAGAATAAATAGATCATCATGAAAACAAAAATAAATGTAAATATTTTGAGGATCTTACTGTTATTCTTATATTATCCTATGAAGTACACAGTCACAAAACCCTCCATTAATTTCTGGACACTTGAGGTAAAATCACTTTACTACTTCCAATGACTTCGTTTTATGCTTATATTGGTATTCAAATTGCAACAACAATCTAGGTCTACAAACATCATCTACTGAAGGTGTTTTGTGGTCTCATCCTCATGTGAGAACACTGATGTATGTATATAAAGACCATTCATGAAGGATTGAATGTTTGATTTTATGCAATAGTCTTAAAATGGTAATTTCTTAACTGGTATCTGAAACAAAGTAGTAGTTTGTCAACTGATATACACTTATTTTCATAATAAATCATAGATCCAATTGTGAAAGAACAACAGGGTCGTATGGCATCCAGTCTAACAGGGAATTCTCCAACACCAGTTACAGGAGCAGGTACAGTTTCAGGTTTGTTCTGTCAGCAACTACTGAATTTTCACTTTACAAATCCTAGAATACATCAGATTTGGTAATTCCTGTTACTATGTAGAGACATATGGTGGTAGGGTTTGGTCACTGTGACATATTGTATTTGTAGTAGAATATTTAGTAGTTCCTGGTACAATAGAATCTTTGTCATGTTCTTTTCCATCAACAAGTGAGTATTAAAAGTATGTATTTGGAATGTTATAATTTAGAAATGCTGGCATAGAATATTGAATTTACACTCCAGGAATACAATTAGTGTTCCGAACTGATTAGTTAACTTTTGATATGTAGTGGAAATAATCTGTGTTCCTTGTTTCATTATATCACATACACTGATTTTTGGGCAGATTTTCACAAGATTTTACTATATTTTGTTTCAGGAACAAATAATAGTTTAGCACCAAATTCGGTGAGTGGCGTGATATCAGGATCACCAGTGATGTCTCCTGCACCCCAACCTGTGTCTCCAATTCCATCATCAACACCAGCAACAACTGGTGCACCATAGGGCAAATTCAAAAACAATACATCAGACATTTGTGGTGCTGCTTCCACTATATAAAGTGCAACACAATAGTGACATGATGTTGATTTACATTGGACTCAAAACTGGATCTATCTACTTTTGTGATCCTTGTATCTATGTAATCAACTCTGCTGCAGTTAGCATGCTCAAAAGAGATTTCCATGCTTTAACGGTCACGTGTATTGGGAAACTATCTTTACATTCAGTAACCAATGTCTGAATGACAGCTTTCTTCTGCGCTTCTCTTTTCTTTTTTTTTGAAGTAGAAAAGCAAAGGAAGAGTAATCTGTATAAGAAATCTTTAGATTTTTTTTCGCAATTTGTCATGCCTAACAGGAGGAGACCTTTCTAACACATTGTTCCCCCTAACAAAAGAGAAATAGTGTTAGGTAAATTTGTAGAGGGTTTCATGGTACCAGTTACAAGCCTCAGTTACAAATGTAACACAATTTGATGGACAATTACAGAAGTGTCTTTCGTTTGCTATCACTTGAAGAACTAAGATAAGGTACTCTACCGTCATACATGCCCATTTTCTATATGTTAAAACCCTGTGTTTGAATCTGTCAGTCTTGCATTTCTACTATTTTATCAATGCCATCGGGATCAAATCGAGGATCTACTTTTTCTATAGTTTTGCCAGACATCAGTTTTTTACCTCCAATTTCCAACATGCAACTTTAAATATCATTCGTCTGTCTGTCTGCTGTCTGTTACCAAAGGATACAAGTTTTTGGAAAGGTCTACTACTTTTGATTAGAAGAACGCCATGATAATGACATCACACTTTGTTTAAAGTGATGCGCTCACAAACACAACTTTGTAAATCAAACTTTTTTAATTGTCAGATGTGTACTTGCCATTTTTTTCACCCCAAGTTGTTTACTGAAATAGTTTGTGCTTGTTAAGACAGTTTGTTTACATTTATAAATAGAGATGTGAACTAAATGACCTTTTATGTTGTATCATTGCCCATAAAGATGTCCAAATTTTGGTTATTAAGGGTGGCTTTTTTTTTTAATTTCACAGCTATATACATAAGAGCATTTTACTTTCACTGCTAAACTAAAGACTTTTTTTTCATTTTTAGCTCTCGTATGGGAGGTAATGTTGTGGCCATGTCTCTGTGCAGAACTTTTGTTCCACTGATATCTCAAAAAGTACTGAAGTGTTCTGTAATTTACTATGTGGCATTGTCAGGCTGATTAGTTTTGGGTAGGAGCGATTTGCATAATTAATGATAATTTGCAAGAAAAAGATTTATAAAAATGGGGCTATATATGCATAACAGCTGCACCAAATTCAACAAAACTTGCTACATGTATGGATCATACAAAGATATAAAAGCACTAAAAGACATTAACTTGTGTCAAATTAATTAAGAGCTAATTTGCATAATTAATGAATGTTTGTAACTCAGGTTATGCATCCAGAATGGCTTTATCAAATTTGATGAAACTTGCCACAGATATTGATCATACAGAGATATGATAGTTCTTAAAAAAATTAAGTGCTGTCAATTAATTACTCATTTGCATAATTAATGAACTTTGGCAATCAGGGCCTATACCAAGAAAGACTGCCAAATTTGATAAAACTTGCCACAGATATTGATCATACCAAGATATTATAGTTAATGAAATTTAGTGTGGTCAATTAATACCGAGCAAAGGTATGATGGTATCGATTCAATTGCTAATTTGCATATTTGATGAACGTTTGCAATAAGATACATATAGCCAGGCCAACTGAAGTCAAGTTAATTTGCTACCGATATTGATTACAAAGGTACAACAGTACAGAAAGACATTTCAAAGTGTCAGTAAACACATTAACAACATTTCCCCTCATACGGGAGCATTTTCAGTTCATCTCTAGTTCATACCTTATGCATGTATATGGCTTCGACACAAAAAAATGGGTGTTTGCTGGTAGTTTATATAAAGTGCAGCATAAATATGAAACAATGACTTTCTGATGGGGAGATTGCTTGCTAACGTAGGCAGTTATACACTTTACCTCCACTCCCTACATTGAGGCTGTCTATGTACATAACAAAGCACCCTAGCAGCTACCTTGTATTAAATGTTTGCATTTATTACACCTTTTTTAATGTTAGCAATGATACTAATGTACATGCAACAATTGTACCTTCAAAGAAAGGTGCATCATTTTCCCTGGAGTTTTTTTTATTTGTAACTTAGGGGTAAACTACTGTACAGTATCCCCAAACAGATGTTCATTGTTTTTTCCTTTGAATATTTGCTAGAACCTATTAATGGCAACAGAATAAACCTTCCTAATATTACATAAATATATGCAAGGGTGTATTCATTACGAAATGTGAGAAGGTTATGGTGTTAGTATGTGTGTTTGACTTCATTTGAATTTGAAGAACATGAACTGAAAATGATATTACCATATGATATGTATTGGACACTTCACAGGGCTTGATTATATGTTGCACACCAACTATCTTGCCTTTGCAATATCTGTGTACATTTATTAAAATAGACACTTTACATAACATTAATTTACCAAACCTCGTGTATTAACACCACCAAAGGCGGGCATGCTCATAATATACTATCGGTAAATATTGCGATAGATCTATGAAAGAGAAATACCATCTGCACATTACTTAGCATGGCAAAGTATTTAAATAATGACAAGTCGGAGCACTCCACTTTGTCAGTACAGTTGAATAAGGCTATGAATACGACAGAAGTATTGCATACCTGTATACAAATACGCATGCAATTTCATTCTAAAATTCAGATATGAACACTACTCATGATTTCAGACTTGTCTCTTGTAAAAGTGAAATAGAGATATTGGGTGATGGCATATTTTGAACCGAACAAGACTAGAAAGGCTCTCGAATGTGTATTCTGCTTTCAATATGTGGCAACTTTTCTGTTTGGGTCAGTATTCCAGAGAGTGGTTACTTTGTACATCGATTAACAAGTAAAGAACAGCAGTAGATAAGGAGTTGAAAGGTAGTCTTTGTACAATTCTCTTAAAAAGCTGGTTTGAGTGTGAATGAAATGTAAAGTGTATAAAACTATGTAAATAAGAGTTGAGGATACAGTTGATAATGAACAGTCGAGTCATCACCACAAAGAGAAATGGGGTATTAGGCTGGGGTCAGAATTCACGGCAGGGGGCCCCTTTGAACCCTAAAAAAAATTTCATGCCCCCCCCCCAAATTTCTCCCTAGCCTTAGTAGGAAATTTAACCATGTTTGTTTGTTTGTTTGTTTGTTTGTTTGTTTGTTTGTTTGTTTGTAAGATGTCTAAAAAATGGATGGCTTTCGATAAAATTTTATGGAAAGCTTACAAATGAGATTAAGGATCAATTGATTAGAGGCTTTGGTAGAGATCCAATTCCAGATTTGGGTTTCTGTTAAACCATAGCATTAGGGTTAGTAGCATCAACCATCGAGCTCCAAAACTAGAGTGCTCCCTTCTTTTTTTCCTTGTTTTATGTTTTGGTTTGTTATGTATGATTTGCACTGCTCGTGTTGGCGGAGGGATGAGCCCTACTGAGTGTCCTCTCGTATGTATGTATGTATGTATGTATGTATGTATGTATGTATGTATGTATGTATGTATGTATGTATGTATGTATGTATGTATGTATGTTTGTGTGTGTGTATGTATGTATGTATGTATGTATGTATGTATGTATGTGTGTGCGTGCGTGTATGCGTGCGTGCAATGCATGTATGTATGTATGTATATATATATGTATGTATGTAGGTATGTATGTATGTATGTATGTACTATGTATGTACTATGTATGTATGTATGTATGTATGTATGTATGTATGTATGTATGTATGCATGTATGCATGTATGTATGTATGTATGTATGTATGTATGTATGTATGTATGTACTATGTATGTATGTATGTATGTATGTATGTATATGTATATGTATCCATCTATCTATCTGTGTATGGGGTGTGGTGGGGGTGTCTAATTTTGTCTAATTTATCCATCTATATATCTATCTAAAGTTTCTATTTGTCTATTTACACATTTATTCATCGTTGCTAAACATCGATGCCTTTCAGTGGCGTGAAATTAGATTGTTCGGTGTCATTCAGAACATTTACTAGTATTTACTGCACTTCATTCGACAGGAATTACTTATAACCGTCGAAAATACCCCCACTTCAGTCCTGTTGGTCGTGCGAGCTCTTTACAACTCGAATAGAGAGAAGAAGAAAAAAGAGTAAGCGCAAACCGTAATATTTGCCATTTCATATACACTGTTAGAACACGTGAGGCCACCTGATAAGAACAGAAGATTTAAGAAACATACATGTATTAAAGTAGTCATGATATAAATTATATTTTTTGAAAACCAATAAATGTCAAACTTTAAAGTTCGTCTTGTCAATTTTTTTGAGACATGACTTGTC
The DNA here is from genome assembly GCF_964340395.1 of Glandiceps talaboti. Taxonomy (NCBI): domain Eukaryota; kingdom Metazoa; phylum Hemichordata; class Enteropneusta; family Spengelidae; genus Glandiceps; species Glandiceps talaboti. Next base: position 1,672,226 of record NC_135555.1, on the reverse strand, counting down.
CACTGCCATTTTTCTTGTCTTTCAAATAAAAAAATCGCATTTGTTGGAAAAGCTTTCCCTCTGTATTACCTCAGACCACTTATTCTGGTCAAGGAAGTGATAACCGACAAAAACGTATTGTGTATGTGTGAATTACTATAATACTACCGGATCAGGTGTCTGTGTATTATTAGCATAGAATGCCTTTTATTCTTTTGTTTCCGTAACAATGGTTTTATTGTCATCGAACTGTAACATCCGGCCAAACGCAGGTTAATTTTGAATACAAGAGTCTTGGCTTATCTAACATCGTTTTTGTTTTGTTTACCCCTGAGCTTATTAACTTTACAGCTGTCACGTGATATATTCCCATCTTCAAAAAATATCACAAATGACGGTCGACTTCAAGCATAGACAACTTCAGATCGAAAATTTATGACCCACCTCTTTGTCGTCGACAGAACATCTTGGTACGAGAGTCTATATATCGGCTCTTTTCTATAGTGGTCTGAGATATCGGAGAGTAGATATCGCCGTGTCATTATAATATTCTAGGCGTCCAAGAAATTATTGGTGACTTTTAATTTCACGATCTTCTATAGCTTGAAATTGTATGAACATTTTGGCAAGGATTTAAGCCTAAAGTTTGATATTAATTTACATAAACAAATGAAACTGACGTGCAAATTTATCAGAATTATAACAAACTATCTAATTATTACGACCGTGTATTTTAACTTTATTATAAGTTTTCAATGTTTGGTGGTCTGAGGTTCACGTACATGCAATACTATTACTAACGCTAACTGCATATGTACATCGATTTTTGTTCACTTAGCTACAATAATTGTGACTTTGTTTTTGTTTGCAATACTTTCTATCTCTTCATTTAATTTTGTTGTTTTTTCTTTTTACTTTCATTTATTTACTATCGAGGTTTGCGAACAAATATCGACATCTAGCAGAAAATCGCTACACTCATTGTACTTAAGATTTCACTGATCAGTATCAATAAACGTAAATCGCCTGAGACGATATTTGTCCTGTTTGCAATCAGAGTACGTGAGCAAAGGGAACAGAATGTCACATGATAATCGAGTCCCGGCATACTCGGGCTAAATACAGATATAAACTTACTAGTACAAGTTGTAAAGTACAGCATGACTGTACGCCTACACTACAGCTTCGATATGCTGGTCGTTTATCGTACGAGTTTTTATATATATTTAGAAAATGACAATAGTATTACGATAAATCCACGTATCATGACGCCGGAATGTGCTGACAAACACATTAAGATAAGAAGTGAACATTTCCGAAATTAAATGGATACAATCAATACAACGATGACTGTTCTACAACCGATATTATTTTTTCGCGGGTCACGCGCGAAGTCTCCATATATGGAAAATAGCACACACCTCCAAAGAAAACCGTCCAATAAGAGGACATCGATAGTTACTACGGACGACAGACTGGGAGCTGTTCTCAAACACAGAGCTACGCATGTCAACCTGATGGCGGATCACCCCTTAGACGCATAAGACACTACACTACACATGAAAATAGTTCAAAATATATGTGCAAAATAAAAAATCATTCTTGCATTATAGGGACGTCTTAACTCAAAAATACGTCATTTCTTATCAGCTTGGATTTCTTTGAGCCTTCTAGTCATGTAATTTTACTTCAAGTGTAATATAGTAACTATCAACGCGGATTGATAATTTACGTTTCCAAGTTAGTTTTGTCCCTAGATACAGTATGAACGTTCATGTACACACACAAGGAACTCACTTAGCGACACGAACTCAACGCGGTCGGACCTGAGACTGCCTGCTCCTTGGAATTTACGTGGAATTACCCTTAGAAACAGAGAAGATGTTTAAAAATACGTTCCAATCGGGATTTTTATCAATTCTGTATAGTATTGGTAGCAAACCGCTACAAATTTGGGATAAAAAGGTGAGCGTATTTTCTCGTTTCTGTCCAGTTTTGTGTCATGTGTAAGCCTTCAGCACGTCGCCGTGGTAATACTGGGTAGTCATGATATTGTTGTCCGGTCTAGCATCACATCTGAGCTGTTATTATAGACAAATTCAGTCTTAGGGACGTTTCATCTGCGTTTTTTGGTGAACTACATATTCTTCAATCAACCACTTTTAGAAATATATATATTTCTCTTTGATTTTCGTGTTGATACCGCATTCACTTATGCATCTGTATGGGTTACTAGGTGACCCGCGTGAACTAGCTCTAACCAGGAACCACCAAATCTGCTTGACGACAACATTTGAAACTTTAGTATACAGTCGCAAGTCAACTCATCTTAGCATTTGTGAATACTATTGTCACTTTTACAATGTCAATATGTTCCCTAAATGTATAGATATGGTTTGTTAATGGTTATAGACAATGTTTTCAAACATAAATATAACGAACTGTTGTGTTTACGTACAATCAAACACATGGATTGCTCGCGGTGTTTTGAGGCCCCTGCCCTGGTTATCGGCGCGCCTACCAACAACAACGCTAGCTTCAGTGTCAAGTTTTAAAAGTGTATTACATTAACCAACAAAACTAATGATTTAAGCAAAATAACCACAGTGTTTATCGTCACAACGGACGTGAATTTGAATCTTTACGCATAGTTTGGTTACCGTGAAGTACAGTGTTGTTTAGTAAGTCGGAGTCACCGCCATTTTGTTGTCATGCTTTTACCCACTCCAATGAAGCATGTCCCTAACCATCACACTTTCATCTCTTGCAGGTTCGTAATGGACACATAAAAAGGATAACAGATAACGATATTCAGTCACTGGTACTTGAAATAGTCGGTACAAATGTTAGGTAAGTACATTTAATCACTTCAATTATCTAAAACTTTAGGGTACAATTAGATGATACGCCGAGGCCCACTGAGGGTGTTTCCAGGTGAAGACTTATTTGCAAGCAGTCACGTGAACAGATAGGCATAGGTAATCAGCTGCCATATGTTTTGCTCGGGCTGATGCCTACTTTCCAAATATCATTTTGATGAGTTAGTGTATATTACCTCGTTCATGGTACTAGTGACATGAAAGTGGTCGACCAGCTTCACCATGTCCTAGAGGTCCCGTCATAGATTTGCATACACTCACAGTTATGTTACTGGGTCAGATGTTGAAATGAAACTAAGGTCAAAAGGTGACCACATGGTCTTGCTAATTCAATGAACATGTAGTAACTTGCAAAGTATATATTTTTGAAACTAATTGTTCTGTACCTTCCTCTCTCTGTCACAGCACAACATTTATCACATGTCCTGCAGACGCCAAGAAAACACTTGGTATCAAACTTCCTTTTCTTGTAATGATCATTAAGAATTTGAAGAAATATTTCACATTTGAAGTTCAAGTCCTAGATGACAAGAATGTGAGGAGACGATTCAGGGCTAGTAACTACCAGAGTACTACTCGTGTCAAACCATTTATCTGTACCATGCCAATGAGATTGGATGACGGCTGGAATCAAATTCAGGTGAGTTGAATGTTTCACATACTTCAACAACTGTAGAGTGTCAATATTACAATGTATGATAATAGAACCATAGACAGTGAATGAGAACAGTATTTCCTCTCCACTCTCTATGATAGAACTATGTAGAGCTTCACACTTGAGATCATGCATAGAGACTGTTATTGTAATGTTTCCAAATAATGTGTGAATGGTTTCATTAGGTAGGTAGGTCAAGAAATGAATGAATGTAACATCAAAGTTTCATGTTCTAATCCACTATTACAGTAATATGGATTCAGTTATTTAACAATTGCTTCCTTCTTCTTTTTTCAGTTCAACTTGTCAGATTTCACAAGACGTGCTTATGGTACAAACTACATTGAAACACTCAGAGTTCAGGTAAGAATCTCATACTTTTACCTTATCATATATCTGTTGGTTATTTGCTCTCAATAAATCTGTTTGGCAAAAGAGTTTACATTGCCTAGAGATGCATCATTTACTTCTAATCTAGCAATGCCATTCAACACCCAGACTTATCAGATACCTCTGTATGACATCACTTGGAAAGTGTACACTCATCATATAAAGTATAGTATCAATATGTGTATGTTGTGTGTGAAAGGTGAATACATTCAATCTCTATAGTTTTTCAGAGAATGATTTGGCACGAATGCTTTTATTAATTTTGTCATTTCTTGTTTGTTACAGATCCATGCCAACTGCCGCATTCGCCGTGTATACTTCTCAGACAGACTCTATTCAGAAGAGGAACTACCCGCAGAATTTAAACTCTACTTGCCTGTTCAAAAGGGTGGAAAATAAATAATTTCATGTACAGACTATTCCACACAATCAGTGATATGCCAATAGTAGACCATCTACTGTGGACAGTGGTATCATTTGGACTTGGTTATGACAGTTTATATTGTTATTTCACAAACAGAAACATTCTCTAACAGTGCTACTGTACTGAAACAAATACCTTTATATGCCAATGGAGAAACTTGTTTGTTGAATAAATCACCAGAGATGACATAATATACAGCCATGGTCTTGGATAATTGTAGTAGTGTTCTAGTACTGGCAAACAAGGGGAACATGGGCAACAATGCTGGTCAACAACAGACACATATCTAGGGTTGAACAACTCTGGAGAGGATATCAGTCATTACAAATTATTGTTGTCTGTGTTGATATTGCATCCGTATATGTGCTGTTGGGTTAAATAACATGACTTTACAAAATGGTATATCTACAGAAATATTCCACCATTTACCCAACTAGCATTTATCAATTCAAGTTGTTGCAATATTATGGAGAAAGTTATTGTTTATATTTTTGCTTAGCATTCAAACTCATGTAAAATACACCATTGAATCCAAAGCTTTAGGGGTATTCAGTGGGGCTTTTATTTTTTGCTTCTGAAAATTTTACTACTGTCAGCCATTTCATACCTTTTGTAAATATTTTTGTCAGTGGTAGTCTATTGTTTCTTGTTCAAAATGTTTATATAATGTTCAAGGAACTTAAAGTATTTCATTTTACCAAAATGACCAAGCAGATTAAGACAAGAGAAAATTAGACTAGGTTTTAAACAAATTACATATAAAGTTAGACCAGAACAATTGCAATTTGTTAATTTAATAAAACGTTTACGTCATTTTCCCTAATTTTTTGGGTGTTATTTGTCACTTTGGGAGTGCCGTGTGTGTGGATTGATGTAAAATCTCTTCTAATGGTAACACATCTGAGTTTACACAGCTTACTGTGAATACATGTTGGTAGAGCATTGTCAATGATGTTCCCATGGTGTACTGGAAAATAATATAGACAGGCAATATAGACCTCATTCCAGTTTCAAGATGCTTAGCCAGAGACTTGCCTAAGTTGTAACTTACTATTTTAAGCTGTCTACACCAAGCCATGTCTTTTCCCTTGGAAGCATGAATATCAATTCTAAATTTGAAATTGCAACTTAACAGCTGTGCAAAATCTAAGTGGGTATTCAGGCTACCCTGCTAATGTAAGTCATGTGGTATGCAATTACATCATAAATTCTTATTAAAACACTGAAATTTAGTAATGTTGTTGGTGGTAATTTCAAATTTAGAATTGACTTCTATACTTCGAAGGGCAAAAGCCTTGGTCCAATGTAGAGAACTCTTGTGACAGTAACACCAAGACAGTCACTGGGCTGAAAGATGTACTACATGCCTTCCATACAAAGTAACACCAAGACAGTCTCTGGGCTACAAGATGCCCTACATGCCTTCCATACAATGCCATGTATTCTGTCTCAGACCACTAAAAGGCTATTCTGCACATAATATAGGCTGTGCACATTCTACTTGGGGGGTTGTCACCTAATCAAACCCTGGATTTACATATCTTTCCATCATATAACTTTGAACATGTTCTTTCAAATGCATAGATACAGAATAACCCCAATTCCAACAACAACATCCACCTAGACAATGTATCTTGGCAAATACATGGTGGGTTATACTTTGAAGGAATATTATAACTTAATTTGACTTAATTCTGCCATAAATACACCATAGTAGTTATGTTTACATCCTACCGTAGTCTCTACTCGCCTACAGCAGTCACAATGGAGAAGTCATAATTTGCATACTAGCATACAGGCCACACAAACACTTCACTTTTCATGTGCATGTGCACGTTTACAGAAATTCTTAATAAATGATTTTGTCAGCATATGTCTTCCAAAGGTTCCCATATTATAAAACTGACAAACTAATCTCAGGAGAAAATTATTTTATATAAGAAACACAACAATGCTTCTCATTCTGAAATACACTTACAGGGGTTGTAAACCTTTATTTGTCGAATCGTGTCGTGTTACAGTATTTATTTTCTTACAAAGTACTAGCTAACTACCATTTTACGATTACTAGAGTACTGTTATGGATTACAGTTCTAGATAGTATATTGTGATAATTCATGCATATACATATCAACGTGAAATGTAAATAGTGCAAGAATAACTAAGTATCGTTACTTTAGTATTTGTATTTTTCAAGGCTAACAGACTGTCTGAGTAGTAAATGTGATGTCATCAAAGAGTTTTTCCCCATGTAATAATCCCAAGCAGGAAAACCTCAACATGACATTTACCGTCAAGCAAGAGGTCTCTCTCACCATACCAAAACAAGGTCAGGCCTTAGCATCACCATAGTTACGTACGTATTCTTAGACACTGTCTTAATATGAAACGATTGGAGTACAAGTACACTATTGTTAAAACGTTAATAACAATTTGAATCTTTGGGAATGATTATAACAATGACCCATATACATGTAACTAAAAACACAGATAAGATGAGCTGATATATAAAAATAGTTGCATGATATTTACGTGTATATACATTTTGGCAAACGTCCAGAGCTATAACTGATGCGTCAAAAGGAATGACTCACGTGGAGTCTTAAATGTCTCGCATCAACACCCATATCCAAAAACACATACCAAATGAGCACCGGTGTGGCTATAAATAGTCCATCCTATACTTGTATCAGTTGTATTGTTAGACTGTCAAAAAAGCGAGCTATAGGGAAGTCGGTAATAAACCGTGTATATGTTCTGGCCTTGTATTCAAGGCTATGGGTTACATGTAATTGATTACGTGGTGCATTATCAATCGCAGGAAGAAGCATTGCAGCACATTTTACACTTAAAACATATGTGCTGTACAGAATTGTTGCATATTGAAAATAGATGTAGTGTCCAAACTTATCAAATCTCGGTACCCGCTTAGGAAGCCTTCAGTATTTACAGGGGGGGCGGAGGAAATCGCACATGGTCTGTTAAGTAAAACATGACCCTCCCCCATTCCCCATTTGTAAAAAGTGACCCTCCCCTTTGTCCCATTTTGTAAAACATGACCCTCCCCATGACAACTGCATATACTGAACGTTAATCAATATTTCCATTATATGTATACATACAAATTAAATGATTTTCACTCTGTATTAGAAAGCAATATTTGTACATATAAAGTGACAAACAGTAAAAGACTGGCTAGTTACCTTTCTCTTATAATCATACACAATCTAGTTAGTATCTAAAACGTGCTTTCTATGTTGTGCATACTCTGTCTGATCTGGTCACTTGTAAAAGTTCCCTGATATCATTGTCATCGTCATCACCTTCACCTTCAGTATTGCCATTATCAGTGTCACTCTAATTTGACTCACTGGTACTACGTGAGTCAGTACATGTATCACTGTCCGTGTTCTCTATGACATTCACAACTAAATAATAATAATTATTATCATCGTCGTCATCATCATCATCATCATCATCATCATCATCATCATCATCATCATCATCACTGCTACCATCACCATCATATTTTAACAACAACATTCACGGACAGTGTGAGTGATAAGGTGAGATGGCACACTCAACAAAATGCATCGTTTTATAAAACAATTTTCGTACAATAAATGAATTTTTATTTTTGTATTTTGGCATGTAAATTACCCGTAAAAATAAATGTTGAGTGCTCATCTCACTTTTACATCTCAAAATACACAAAACAAATTGACAATAATTGAATCTTCAATTTGGTCACAAAACTACGGATTGTAAAATGTGACCCTCCCCAAACATTGTAATGCAAAATATGACCCTCCCCCCCAAGAACAGGTTGTAAAATGTGACCCCCCCCCCTTGTAAATACTGAAGGCTCCCTTACAAAGACATAGGTCGGGACAATCGCTTAGGTATGAATGAACTCAAGCATTGTCATGACCGGCGTAGTGAACACCATATTATGCACGTGTAAACAAACCAAAGCAGTAAACATCGAAAAACCTTGTTCGAAAAAGAAATAGTCGTACTATAAACAACAGGATTCAATTCAACAACTTTACATTTACATGTTCTTTGTGTGTTACATGTATTGACAATGAGATTGTAGTACACGTACCTATGACCTAATCTCAGATAATTAAAATGTTAAATGATATTGTTCATGTACTGCAAAGTGTTAGAATCATAAAGAAAATAGTACCAATGGGAGATAATTAACATATAAACCGATATTAACCGTGCACTGTGTTGAATATTAATATTGACATTTTAGATGGCCAAGGAAAATTACTTTGACAAGCTTACTCCATTCTGATATATATATATATATATATATATATATATATATATATATATGAGTCAGAGTGTCTGATGATCGCAATATGCGTGAAACTCCGAGTTACACCCAAGAAAGAGTTCCAGTACTACCAAAACTATTACGCTCTGCCACTGCGGTATAGAGCACTGTCTTAGCAGATTGATATATATATATATATATATATATATATATATATATATATATATATATATATATATATATATATATATATATATATATATATATATATATATATATATATATATCGTCATAGAAATAAAACATTGTTGTGTAACACCTGACCCCATCGCACACCGCCATAATTAACACCTTTGTACAAACAAAAGCACCACTCAACACCCTAGGTAAAACCCGCCTTACACCACACGATTTATACGAGGTATATTCAGTACATCAGCATCTCCTGACGAGTGATTTACTCACGAAACAGGCTTGTAGAGACGAAAAACTCTACTTGATTTTCTTCTACCCTAAACATATACTCCGAGCACTGTGCTACGGATAAATCTTACCACTGACTTCCTACATATATATATTGTCTGATGAACGCATTGAGCGTGAAACTCGGAGTTACAACCAAGCACCTCAAGTTCCAACCAACCTACTTTGATTATATATATATATATATATATATATATATATATATATATATATATATATATATATATATATATATATATATATATATATATATATATATATATATATATATATATATATATATATATACCAGCTACTGAAATGATAGTTCGGACACGTGGTGGCTGCGAATGTACCGACATGTAGAGTGTGGTTAGGACTACGCTTGTAACTTTTTAAAGTTATTTTTAATAAGAGGTGCAAAGTTAATGACAGTGTCAAATTTTGTGTCAGTGGGCTACGGAGTCCAACTTTCTTAAATTATTATTCACATAAATGGAATTAAGAAAAACACATATGACGTGTGGCCTCAAACTTATAGTATACAATAATACATACTCGATATTTTTTATTTGGCAGGTTTGCGAAGTTGATAACTTAATCCTTTTAGTGGGTTTAAAATTTCGAAGAAAGGTATTCAGAAACCAAGAACGGAAGCCCAACCTAATGTACTAAAATAACTACTGAGTTCAACGAATCTTTCAGCACTTCCCGCCTCAGTGTACTGATCATTTGCTAAAATACACACCGTATACCGTCGTCACAACAGTCGCTTATACAGGTGTGATTTACGTTGGCTTCTATTGTTCGCAGACGTAGAATGACAACATGATATATACCGAGGAAGAGATCATATCACGCTGTTTCTATAGGGGTTTGTTTACTATTGTTGACAATCCCCCATACAAATCCAGCAACTGATGGCGCTATGACGTCACTCCACGCCGATCGGTACCTACCTTGCTAATTGGTTGATTATTTTCTAATAAAGGGGGTATTGAAATCCATGAGTTGTGTTGACTGAGAGTGAGCCTTGGTTTTGTTTCTAGTGATCAATGCGATAACAATGGAACTACCGGTATCGTGTCTTAGCTAATTATAGTCAGGGTCAATTTGGGGGTCATCTTTACAATTGACATTACAGCGGAAACCACCGTTGGCTACGTAGCGGGAACTGAATGTTGTGTTGAAATATTCATTACTAGTAACACTGCCTCCGTACACAAAAATATGATAAAAGGAGTAAATGTACCCAAGGTGTGGTATATTATATTTTTATTATTGATTCTAAATATCACATGACATGAATAGTTTTTTTTATCTGGATATGGAACAGGGAATTGTTTACATTTAGTTGCCATAGACAACGTGTACATGTATTCACTCTTGGGTGTTCCTACGAGTATCTATTAAACTTAGAGAATACGATAGTTTAAGAAATCCATACATGTCAGTGTCTAAACATCCATTCCCATCCATTTTCACCGCCTTGGGTAGTATCGGGTTAACCTATGTCACTCTGGTTCATCGTATTGTTACATTCGCTGTAGACTGTCTCGTCATATTTACGTGTAGGTGTTGAGGAAATGAAGTTTTGTTTCGCATTATGTCACGAGGTCAACACACGTTTGTGGTCATAGTATAGTATTTCGATTGATAATACTCCCAGATAATCCTATGTTTTCCTGTGTTGTCATGTATGTGTGCAACAGGTGGTATTTGTACATTCCTATCCAATGAACACAAATACTAATGAAAAAAAGTTCCGACATCTTTTACTCGACAATATGCATTACTAATCAACGAAAGAGGAGTTTGAATTCCTTCGTTTTTTCAGAGTCTTGCTGTTTCACGTTCTCGTTTAATTGTGTTGATTAAAATAATCATTAAAACAGTGACAGTGGAATTAAAAGTTAGCCACACCTTAACAGCAATACAATTTGATATTAAGTATAATACATATTATACACACAATTCAGTTGAGTAGGATTTCATAGGTTTCGTTTTTAAAATGTGTCTAGACAATTTATCATGTAAATATATTGTAATCGGTTCTTGGCGGTAAATATCATTTTAAACAATCACTCTTCTAAGCGGTTAGACCGACAGGTGTTATTGGCTTCACTCTCGCTGTCTGCCAGTGGAAGTAAGTCTTCATACGGTTCAAGGTCTAGTTGACTGTCCCGAACCTGAAAATATGACAACAATCACCGTAAATGCGAATTCCTTTCTACAACAGAATAGCTAAATTTGGTCACATATTTTCATAACATTTATATTAAATAGTCTACTCTTGTACAAACTATATTATTTCTTATAATAATTGAAAAACCAGGAGCTGACGGAATAATGGAATATCCATGTACGTCATGGTAAATTTAATTTAAGTGTGCGATAGTGACATAATCGTTTTGTTATTAACATAAATTTAAGTGTGCGATAGTGACACAATCCCTTTGTTAACATAAAATGTCCAAATGTAGAAGTGGGTAGAATTATGATAATTATAGCAACGTACAATGAACTGATGAAATCGATTTGCCATCGTTTTGCTAAAAGCACTCTTTTATGCCATGTTGTTGATACAACAGACATTGAACAGGGTCGTCTTCTTTTGTGGAGTATTGTTATTAGACCTTGACATACTTCTTATAAATAATGCCCATAACGTATACACGTTGTAAATTATGAGACACTCTCACCTCAATGAGTCGACACAAAGTACACATTGTGTGACGTGTCGCTATATACGTTAAACTCATACCACTGGTGGTCTGAGGTTAAACCTCGTTAGATCCTTACCGGGCCCATCTCGGTATATACGTTAAACTCACACCACTGGTGGTCTGAGGTTAAACCTCGTTAGATCCTTACCGGGCCCATCTCGCTATATACGTTAAACTCATACCACTGGTGGTCTGAGGTTAAACCTCATTAGATCCTTACCGGGCCCATCTCGCTATATACGTTAAACTCATACCACTGGTGGTCTGAGGTTAAACCTCGTTAGATCCTTACCGGGCCCATCTCGCTATATACGTTAAACTCAAACCACTGGTGGTCTGAGGTTAAACCTCATTAGATCCTTACCGGGCCCATCTCGCTATATACGTTAAACTCATACCACTGGTGGTCTGAGGTTAAACCTCGTTAGATCCTTACCGGGCCCATCTCGCTATATACGTTAAACTCAAACCACTGGTGGTCTGAGGTTAAACCTCATTAGATCCTTACCGGGCCCATCTCGCTATATACGTTAAACTCATACCACTGGTGGTCTGAGGTTAAACCTCATTAGATCCTTACCGGGCCCATCTCGCTATATACGTTAAACTCATACCACTGGTGGTCTGAGGTTAAACCTCATTAGATCCTTACCGGGCCCATCTCGCTATATACGTTAAACTCATACCACTGGTGGTCTGAGGTTAAACCTCATTAGATCCTTACCGTGCCCATCTTGACACTATGCCCTCTCAAGCTACAATAAACCATTAACACCAGAGTGTTTACAGGTCATGTATAAAGGACCTATGGATAGACAATATATGGATATGATTCCCCGTCACATGACGTCATGTAGAGGGAAATGTCTAACTACTTTGAACGTCACCAATGACGTACGTGGTTACAAACCTTTTCAACTTCTTCAAATACCCTGATCATATTTAATCCAATAAGTTTCTCAACGTTCTCATCTGACCATCCTCTTTTCAACATTTCAGCAATTAAGTTAGGAAATTTGGATACGTCTTCTAATCCAACTGGGAGACTGAGAGAGACAGAGATAGAGAGAGACAGAGATAGAGAGAGGGAGAGAGAGAGAGAGAGAGAGAGAGAGAGAGAGAGAGATAGGAGAGATAGAGATAGATAGAGAGAGAGAGAGATAAATATAGATAGACAGAGAGAGAGATAGAGAGAGAGATAGGAGAGATAGAGATAGACAGAGAGAGATAAATAGAGATAGACAGAGAGAGAGAGAGATAGAGAAAGACAGAGAGAAAGAGAGAGATAGGAGAAATAGAGATAGATAGAGAGAGATAGAGATAGAGAGAGATAGGAGAGATAGAGAGAGATATAGGAGAAATAGAGATAGATAGATAGATAGAGAGAGAGAGATAGATAGATAGATAGACAGATAGAGATAGATAGATAGAGATAGAGAGAGATATATATAGATAGAGAGAGAGATAGAGAGAGATAGAGAGAGAGAGAGATAGAGATAGATAGATAGAGATAGAGATAGAGAGAGGGGGATAGAGAGAGAGAGATAGAGAGAGAGAGGTAGAGAGATAGAGAGAGAGATAGAGAGAGAGATAGATAGAGAGAGAGAGAGAGAGAGAGAGAGAGAGAGAAAGAGAGAGAGAGAGAGAGATGTCATTTGTAATTCGAATTCAGCAATCCACATCGACAACGTTAACTGACGATTTTACTCTTTCACCAGATTTTTCAGATTTCTTTTGATGTATACCCTACTGCACTTCGATACGTTATGGTACCCGTGGTGCACGTGATTCTTACTGTGATCTGACATAACTCACGCAATCTGTAAATTCTGATGGCAGGTCATGTGTTGTGTGTAATATTCGATAAAGCACTTTTATTTTTATAACTCTGTTATTGAATATTGCGACATATGATCTGCCATAATTGTTAGTAGATATTGTTTTGAAATAAGGAAAGTACGCAAAGGTTGTTAAATGTAAACTTACTTCCCCTTAGTGTAAATATATAAGAAACTACAAGTCTACAATAAGAATGCCATGCAATAGGTTAATTAAGAAACTCACTTGCTAGTACCATCATAATCAGAACCAATACCCACGTGATCATAACCAGCCTTTTCAGCGATGTACTCTATATGGTCTTTATAATTGGATAAGAAAAATAACTTTAAAGATAAACAGGTTATTTCTCCTTTTGGTTTACTTCGTCTGTTGTGTTGGCTGTCTGCAGTACAGCTTATCTACCTGTTACTACAACAGACTTCAATATTCTCCACACGTTGTAGTCTAGAGCTGTAGTTTGCCAACGTCGTAAACTACAGGCCTCTTTACGGCAACGTCCAAAATGTACCAACGTCGTAAACCCCAGGCCTCTTTACGGCAACGTCCAAAATGTACCAACGTCGTAAACTACAGGCCTCTTTACGGCAACGTCCAAAATGTACCAACGTTGTAAACCACAGGCCTCTTTACGGCAACGTCCAAAATGTACCAACGTCGTAAACCCCAGGCCTCTCTACGGCAACGTCCAAAACGTACCAACGTCGTAAACCCCAGGCCTCTCTACGGCAACGTCCAAAACGTATCAACGTCGTAAACCACAGGCCTCTTTACGGCAACGTCCAAAACGTACCAACGTCGTAAACCACAGGCCTCTTTACGGCAACGTCCAAAATGTACCAACGTCGTAAACTCCAGGCCTCTTTACGGCAACGTCCAAAATGTACCAACGTCGTAAACTCCAGGCCTCTTTACGGCAACGTCCAAAATGTACCAACGTCGTAAACTCCAGGCCTCTTTACGGCAACGTCCAAAATGTACCAACGTCGTAAACCCCAGGCCTCTCTACGGCAACGTCCAAAATGTACCAATGACGTAAATCCCAGGCCTCTTTACGGCAACGTCCAAAACGTACCAACGTCGTAAACCACAGGCCTCTTTACGGCAACGTCCAAAATGTACCAACGTTGTAAACCACAGGCCTCTTTACGGCAACGTCCAAAACGTACCCGTCAAGATTCAGCAGAAATCTGTGCTCTGGCTTGCGAGAATCTAGTTTGCAGTCAGTTTGTATTCTAGGTACAGTCTGTTAAATACTTAGACATAGCAATAAATGTTCATGTATCGATTAGTCTTTCCCTTTATATTTAGCTAATATAATTGGCTCAGAATAAGTGATGTTTGGCGCTCTCATCAAAACTATCTTAAGGTATTATAAGAAAAGATAATGTATAAATAAATTTATCTTACAGAACACATGGAATACATGAACACATGGAATACATGAACACATGGAATACAAAAGACTGTCTAAAGTTAGGCCTACAGCTATTACCATACATATACATATACAGGTACATCGATCGATTCTGAAGTTCCTGTTTACAAAATGGTGCTTCTATACAGAAGACGTGTGTATAAAGTTGAATCTAGTGAGACATAAGTAAGAACTGACTTCGACAACAATTAAGAAACAAAGCATGTATAATTGGCAGTTAAATTTACCTGCAACTTGAGAAACATTACACACTTCTTGTAAATTTGGTTCACAGTTGACAAATCCCGCGACAAACGTTACCATGACAATACCATCATTTTCTTTCTAAGAAAAAATCATACATGCATGTGTCTGAAATAGTCGGTTGAAGGGCACTACAACTCGAAGAATAGACTGCGCCACCTACGACCAATCTCTCGGTTTTTCACACGACTAGCTCTTCAAAAGAAAGAGACACTAAGTTGTAGATACCAGATAAACAATTTATTACCTGTCGTTGATGTCGCCACTGATACATGGATGTTGTTATTTTAGTTTAGTTTATTTTACTATGTGTTAATTAATTGGGTCTCGGTTTTGAACCGTGTACATACCGTTCTCTGCAATATATGGTCTGGCACGTTCCTATAGTGATTACAAATAGCAAAGGCATTTGAATGGCTGAATATTAGAGGAGCGGATGTGACGTCAAATGCATCTTCCATCGTCTTAAAAGATACATGTGATAAGTCGACCAACATCCCCAATCGGTTCATTTCCTTGACAACAGTCTACGTGATGAGAAAAAACTAGCATGAATGTTTGCCGTAAAGTAATGACTGTGCACTTGTGGTGTAATAAACAATATTTGTGTGTGTGCAGGTGTACGTGTGTGTGTGTGTGTGTGTGTGTGTGTGTGTGTGTGTGTGTGTGTGTGTGTGTGTATGTGTGTGTGTGTGTGTGTGTATAATTTCAAAATCAACAATAATCTTGTTTGAATTAATTAATGCAAACATGGAATAAAAGTGTCGATTCCATCGAAAAACTACACATAGATGGTTAAAATTAGAAAAAATGCAAAATACTACAGCCAGAATCAGAATAATACTTTTGGCCTGAACGACTATACATGTACACTGTCAGGTTGGGTAATTTTCACGGCACGTCTTTTTAGCCCTTTCCTGGTTTTACAATAATATAATTGTTATTATTTTAGAGTTGGGACTTAATTTTTGATCCATATATTCTCTTCTGACCTGCACCCACAAATATTTCCATTGAATAGATACAAATATTCCGATTGATTTGATGTTATACGCAGCAATGTCTTGTTATTCTTAATATCGATTTATCAAATTCTACCAGAATCTTCAAAGTAACGAAATTTATGCCGATTCACATTGGTAGCGCCATTAATAACTGATATGACAAATAGAATAACTTCTTACCTTTCCCCAGTCAGTTAAACCGTCATGTTCTGATGTGTTATCTCGCGTCATATAACTGTTATCTGCCCTACAGACAGTAAAACCAAGATAACAGCTAGTAAGGATTTGATCTCGTTGCTCGCTATTACCGCTCAAACATAGTTTGTGAACTACATAACTTATAATGTTAGAGCGTGCTAATTGGTCAAATAAAATCATACGTCACACCTTCGGACACATCAAAGTACCTTCACGAAAAAGTTATAAAGATAGGACGATCACTTACATTGTGATTCCATTAAAATTTCACTTTTGTCAGTATCAATCAGTTAGGCCGTGTCGTTTGCTCTTGAGAGGCATAAGCCGATGCGTGAGGACGCCCGACACAGCGTGTCTTACAGACTAGCAAGACTTATAATCGTTACATGTGAAAAGATAATCCTATGAAAAAAGCTTGTACTGTCTTAACATGCATGAGAAGGGGGGGGGGGGGTTAGAATGATGTCAGGTGTACTTGTCGGACACAACCAACTGTATGTTGCTTTAGGATAAATTGTATCCTACAAAAGTGTTGTACTCACCATGGAGTGTTACAATTGTGTGTAACTGTCATGTAACGAACTCCAACCTCATACATGAGTCTCAAAGTCGCAAGATTGCTGTCAATACTATGGCCACCTTCTACACCAATAAGGCTCCCTATCTTGCCATTCTTGTGTGCATTTACGATTCCTGGTATA